>NC_141037.1:2115000-2150000 GCF_052040795.2 Danio rerio
AATTGTCTTATAATATTTGATGATTCTTTGTTACTTGACTAAATTGATTAAATGCATCATACGGTGCTTTCTAAAGCTGCAATGCGAAAAACTGCGGTAGTGAAAACAATGCTTTATAAGTTGCATTATAAAGCATAATAATGAATGCATTAAAAGACATCTCTAGCGGATTATATTTGAAGTTTTTCGCTAAAGGGATACTTATAACACTTCTTGTGCCAAAAATATATTAGCTGATTCCAATTTCTAAAATTTAAAGGTGTATTATGTAAAATAAGCGTGCTTAAAAAACAAAGCATTGCAATTTCTCTTAAAAAATAAATGAAAACAAGCTTGGTCACACTTTACAATAAGGTTCAGTAGTTAATGTTAATTAATGCATTTACTAACATGAACAAACAATGAACAATGCATTTACTACAGTATTTGTTCATGATAGTTAACGTTAGATAATGAAAATACAGTTGTTCATTGTTAGTTCATGTTAACTCATGCTGCATTAACTAATGTTAAGAAGCATGGATGTTAATAATGCATTAGTAAATGTTCAATTATGATTAATAAATGCTGTACATGTGTTGTTCATGATTAGTTCATGTTAGTAAATGCATTAACTAATGAACCTTATTGTAAAGTGTTACCACAAACTTAAAATGGCTTATAATCGTTGCTGATTCTTTTTTTTTTACTTGTAAAATTGATTAAATGCATCATACAGCACTTTCTAAAGCTGCAATGCAAAAACAACTGTTACAGTGCAAACAATGCGCCACAAGCTGCATTACAAAACACAATAACAAATGCATTGAAATACATCTCCAGTGCATTATATTTGCAATCTTAAAAGCACTGCAGCCTCACGCAACCCACACGAGCTCTCCGTAAAGAAAGCTGGCTTTTATTACGGCAGACGCTGATGTGAGAGACCATATGTGAATCGCAGGAAACACGGGATGGGATTTTGGCAGCGCTGAACTCTGATAGTAACACTGGAAATCTCTGTCTACTAACCCAGAGTCGTATCTGAGTCATCAAAATAAACACCCACATGACATCTGCAGGAGCTACGAAAACAATCTGCACTTTTTTTAGATTTAGGGGATGATGCACAATGATTTATATATATATATATATATATATCTCCTGTGAAGCTCTCCTTTATTCGTTTTCAAATATTTTCAATTATTTAGTAAATAAAGAATACATTTTCATCTGTAATATTGATATTCTTTTAATGTGTTACTAATTAAATAATTAGTGTGCATGTATGAATTATTAATATCATCCTCTAAAGAAGAGAAACATGCAGGACACATTCTAACCTAATGTGTACAAAAGTGTTGTGGTGCATGGAGCTAAATACTGCATTTTGTATCAGATTACAAGTGATTTTGTGTAGTAAATATCTAAAGAATTTTTACATGCTATTAAATGATTCTTGAACAAGAATTATTAGTACAATAAATATATATTATATGCTTATACTCACCGGCCACTTTATTAGGTACACCTGTCTAACTGCTCGTTAACACAAATTTCTAATCAGCCACTCACACGGCAGACACTCAATACATTTAGGCATGTTGACATGATCAAGACGATCTGCTGCAATTTAAACCGAGCATCAGAACTGCACAACCATCGAGAATGGTCAGACAAAGAGGACATATCCAGTGAGCGGCAGTTCTGTGGGCGCAAATGCCTTGTTGATGCCAGAGGTCAGAGGAGAATGGCCAGACTGGTTCCAGCTGATAGAAAGGCAACAGTAACTCAAATAAGCACTCGATACAACCGAGCTCTGCAGAAGAGCATCTCTGAACACACAACACGGCCAACCTTGAGGCGGATGGGCTACAGCAGCAGAAGAGCACACCGGGTGCCGCTCCTGTCAGCTAAGAACAGGAAACTGAGGCTACAATTCACACAGACTCACCAAAACTGGACAATAGAAGATTGGAGAAACGTTGCTGCTCTGATGAGTCTCCATTTCTGCTGACACATTCAGATGGTCGGGTCAGAATTTGGCCTCAACAACATGAAAGCATGGATCATCCTGCCTTGTATCAGCGGTTCAGGCTGGTGGTGGTGGTGTAATGGTGTGGGGGAGATTTTCTTTGGGTTCATTAGTACCAATTGAGCATCAACGCCACAGCCTACCTGAGTATTGCTGCTGACCATGTCCATCCCTTTATGAGCACAGTGTCTCCATCTTCTGATGGCTACTTCCAGCAGGATAACGCAGCATGTCATAAAGCTCAATCATCTCAGACTGGTTTCTTGAACATGACGATGAGTTCACTGTGCTCAAATGGCCTACACAGTCACCAGAGCTCAATCCAATAGAGCAGCTTTGGGATGTGGTGGAACGGGAGATTGGCATCATGGATGTGCAGCCGACAAATCTGCAGCAACTGTGTGATGCTATCATGACAATATGGAGCAAAATCTCTGAGGAATATTTCCAGTAGCTTGTTGAATCTCTGCCACCAAGGATTAAGGCAGATCTGAAGGCAAAAAAGGGGTCCGACCCAGTACCAGTAGGGTGTACCTAATAAAGTGGCCGGTGAGTGTATGCTATATAGAACAAGGAACTATCAAAAATGCATCACAGGGTGCATTGCAAAGCACAATAATAAATGCACACCTATATAGTACTGTAAAAAAAGGTAAAACTGATTCTAATAAACTGGACTGACACTTTCAAATCACTATGATCTTCTATGTGAAGCTGCTTTGACAGTCTACATTATGAAAGTGCTATAGAAATCAAGGTGAATTTAATTGAATTAATTTTAGAATTTAATTAAAAAGTAATAATTCCTTACATTTATATAGCGCTTTTCTGGGCACTCAAAGTGCTTTATACAATAGGTGGGGGGGGGGGATCTTACACCCCTACTCTTTTTCGAAGGACATCCTGGGATTTTTAACGACCACAGAGAGTCAGGACCTCGGTTTAAGGTCTCATCTCTCAATTTAAAGATGTATTGTATAAAATAAGGATGCTTGAAAACCAACAGTGATGAATTGAACGAGTGCATTTCTTTTCAAAAATAACTAGAAACAAGCTTAAACTGCCTAATAATAATAATTGCAGATCCGTCGTAACCTGTAAAACAGATTTTCACTACAGAACTAACAAACAATATTATAAGGTGCGTTACAAAGCATAATAATCAATGCATTAAAACACTCACATAATGCATTGCACTTATCTCCAATAAAGCATTGCTTATCATCTTCTATCACAAAGTAATCATGTGCCAAAGTAAAAACTCTCCTCTCTAATTTTCCTGTGACAGTGCAGAGTGAAATCTAATCTCGCTTCTGTGAAGATGTTTATTCTCTCCTAGGGAGTAAAACACAGCGGGCTCCTTTAATTCCAGCACATTGGAACTGATTGTATTTGGCAGCTTCTCCTTCCCCTGCGTTCAAGAAAAGCACATCTCCGTTTAGCAGTGGTTTGCATCCAGGAAAGTGTACTATCAGCAAGAAAATCAACGCTACTGTCTCTGGGACTGTAGAAACGCTGCGGCGCTGCAATTAGGGTCATTAGATCCCTGCAAAAATAAACTCCTCCTGGTGAGGAAACAAGGAACATTTATCTCCAGCCTGGCGCTCAGACCAGCTACGTTTCACATCCAGAACATTCAGTCCCAAAAGCTTCAACACATCCTTGCAGCACATATATATGCAATCATGAGCTAAGTGAACATATCATAAGCAGATCGCAAGGCAATAAACAAGAATAGCATCGCATTTTAAACATGAGCTATAATGCTGCTTTTTTTCCAAGGTGAGAAATAAGTCTCTATTGTGTAGCTTCAGCTCAAACTATGCTAATTGTAACAATTTGGTGACTGTTGCTTTAAATGCAAATGAGATTGTGCTCTCTTCAGAAGAGGGCGGAGCTACAAGTGCCTGTGCATCACCATTTGTGCTTCATCTAAAACTCCACATCATAATCCTCTATAATTGTCTTCAGCAGCTCAAACACTCTAATGGCTAATAGACAGACGGCTGCTTCTCACTCAGGGCTGCTGTTTATGCTAATGAGGGAGAGATGGGCACTAGTGGGCGGGGCTTTCCCCCTCTGATGACACGTACAAAGGGAGAATGTCAATCAAAGTGTTTCTGCAGGCTTTGCATATCGTCTGATTAGAACACATCTAATTAAATTATGATAATCATTAGAGGCTGGATATATTCACACACTGCTAACAGACACACACCGTGTTCAAACCCCTATAATCTGTCCCCTCTAAGTCCTCTCTTCCAGAATAAAGTGTCTGAATTGTGGTCTCGGAGAGAGGATCTGCTTTAGTGCACGTTGTATGAAGGCATGCTTGCAATTAAGCAGTCTCTCAATGACTGCAAACCCAAAAACACATGTGCAAATTCATGCTGAAATTGTGACAGGAAAATAGCCGAAAGACACCCTGGCAAGCCTGTGGATGAGATCAGAGAGCGCAGAACATGATGCACAAATCGACATGTGAACGCACTGTCAAATTATGCTCTTAAAGATCATTTATAATCTTTATTGTTTCCTTCTGGCGCGCAACGCTGACATTTGTGCTGAACATCAACTGTTTGTACTTGGAGATTCAATTTATGACATGCTAAATTACGCTGGAAGGATATTAAATGATTTATTTTAATAACTGTGTACGTGGTTGCCATAGGTATGTGCAATAATTGTACTATCATAAATATTTTATGATTTGTGCATGAGTATTATCATGACATACAACTGCTATTCCAGTTCTGGACTTCATTATAAGTATCAAAACATTCAGTCATTCATGTTCTTTCCAGCTTAGTCCCTTTAATCAGAGGTCCTCACAGTGTAATGAACCACAAACATGTTTTACGCAGTGGATGTCCTTCCAGCCGCAACCCAGTACTGGGAAGCATCCATACACACTCAATCAAACACACACACAACAGCCAATTTAGCCTATACCGCATGTTTTTGGACTCTGAGGGTAACCGGAGCACCCGGAGGAAACCCACACGAACACAAGGAGAGCATGCAAACTCCACACAGAAACGCCAACTGACCAGCCGAGGCTTGAAATAGCGACCTACTGCGCCACCATGTTGCCCGGTATCATAACATTACTTTATTAATTTCTTTTAAATTGGTCCCATTTCATTTAAATTCCAGAAGATTGAGAATAATAAACAAAAAAATAGCTTAAATATAATTCATTCATTCATTTTCTTGTCAGCTTAGTCCCTTTATTAATCCGGGGTCGCCACAGCGGAATGAACCGCCAACTTATCCAGCAAGTTTTTACACAGTTATACTTAAATATAATAGTTTAATAAAATAAAATCTTGTCATAGGCATATCAATCAGGCATATTTATAACAAGAATCATATATAACAAGAATGACATATTAGAAGACCAATCTGATCGCATGAATAATCATATTTAGAAAGAAAAAAAATAATATATAAATCATAAAATCATATATATGTACACACACATATATATATATATATATATATATATATATATATATATATATATATATATATATATATATATATATATATATATATATATATATATATATATATATATATATATATATATATATATATATATTTATTTATGTATTTATACAACATTTCTGTCTGATTCTCAAATCTGATTGGCTGATAGCCCACATACAGCCAGCTAAAAACAGACACTACAGATCTAAAGTGTATAAGATGCTTGCTCAGCTGTTTAACTGTCAGCTTATGATTTGAATCCAAGGTGGAAGAAAGTAGTTCCTCATTCAATCGTACCATATCGCACTGCTATTCGTGTGATATATATATACACAGTTAAAGTTATTTGTAATTTCCCCCAATTTCTGTTTAACAGAGCAGATTGTTTTTCAACATATTTATAATCATAATAGTTTTAATAACTCATCTCTAACAACTGATTTATTTTCTCTTTGCCATGATGACAGTAAATAATAATGGAAAAAATATGATCAGACATACTGTGAAAATGTCCTTCCTCTGTTAAACATAATTAGGGAAATATAAAAAAAAAAAATCAAAATCAAAAGGGGGACTAATAATTCTGACTTTATACATTATATAAATATATATATATACATTATATATATATATATACATTATATATATATATATATACATTATATATATATATATATATATATATATATATATATATATATATATATATATATATATATATATATATACATATATATATACATATATACATACATACATACATACATACATACACACGCACATGTATTTATACTATAAAGTAGTATTTTTATGTTTATATATGTTTATATATTTATATAAACATATAAAAATACTACTTTGAAGTAAATTTAACCATAGTTATAGTTAATCTGTTGTGGTAATCGCATTACATTGCATGTAGTTGCTATATGCAATGCAATGCAATTACCATAACAAATATAAACAAATCCCCCAATACTGTTGCTTTCAACTGTAGGGTATATTAACCACAATACACCTGTTTACTGTAGTAAAAACTAAAATAAACTACAGTTTTTATTACAGTTCATCAGATTACTTTAGCAAACTGCAGCATTCATTAATATAAAGTTTTAAATTTTATTATATATACAGTATAACAGACTTTACTATAGTTTACACTTAAGTATTTTCCAGTAATTACTAATTATTATCAAATATTTTATTATTAAATAAATGATAACTATTATTGTATTTAAATGACTATAAAATTACATCATACAGAGCTTTTCAGAGTTTCAGAGTGCACTTGTGGTGTTGCATAACTCCTTGCATGCATACTTTGCCGTTTTCAGGGTTTATGTGTACAGTGTCTGCAACACTCTGAGCTTATTTATTATGAAACATTCCCCAAACAGTCTGGGATGCCGTCGATGATCGCATCGTGCTAAAAATAAACTTCTGATAGTCCTGCGCAAACCAGAACAGAAATAACGATTGCAAAAAAAAAATCCAGTGTGCCAGATAATGAGATGAAAAGAGTTGCTCAGAAACTTTCTCATACATCATTATATAATGCATAGCGCATAATATGCCACAAACCGTCAGTGCAATCATAAACATCCCCGACTGATCGCGTGCACTCCAAATAAAGCTGAATTTCGCGCTTTTTTTTTTTCCCCCTGGTGAGTAAGCGTGGTTTCCCCGTGCTCAGCTGCACACATGCGGTCAGATCTCTGCAGATCCAGAAGAGCAGCAGGAGCAGGAGGAGGAGGAGTGAGAGTATATGGAGGCCGGCCCCCTGTGCTGCAAACATATATAAATGACATGCATGCAACCTAGAAGCCCAGAAAACTCTCAGCTTAACCTGGAAAAGTGAAAGAAAACTCAAACTCTGAGTGCATGACAATATATTTGACCAGATTAACTGAACTCAATGCAACTCAAATAGCAGCTCGCATTTAGATTTTTGCATCTAAATATCAGAGATTAAACTTTTTACTATTGATATCAGCACTGAACACCAGCGATATCAACAGTTGAGCATTTTATTTTATCATCTGCTCAGAAGAATACACTTTGGGAAGAATAATGGAGGCTGAGTTTGGACTGAAGAGCAGCAGCATCATGCGGGAATGGAGCGGACAGGTTCAGCCAGCGCTGATAGCATCCTTCATCATCCTCTTCTTCCTCGAGGCCTGTCTGTGGGTCAGAAATCTCACCTTTAAGAAAAGACTCCCAGGCCCCTTCGCTTGGCCTCTGGTGGGCAACGCCATGCAGCTCGGGCAAATGCCACACATCACTTTCTCCAAGCTGGCAAAGAAATACGGAAACGTCTACCAGATCAGACTGGGCTGCAGTGATATCGTGGTTCTGAATGGAGATGCGGCGATAAGGAAGGCACTGGTTCAACACAGCACCGAGTTCGCAGGACGACCCAATTTTGTGTCCTTTCAGATGATTTCCGGCGGGCGAAGTTTAACATTTACAAATTACAGCAAACAGTGGAAGACGCATCGGAAAGTGGCACAGTCTACTTTGAGAGCATTCTCAATGGCGAACAGCCAAACAAGAAAGACTTTTGAGCAACATGTAGTAGGCGAAGCAATGGACTTAGTCCAGAAGTTTCTCAGACTGAGTGCTGATGGACGACACTTCAACCCTGCACATGAAGCCACCGTCGCTGCTGCCAATGTCATCTGCGCTCTGTGTTTTGGAAAGCGCTACGGCCACGATGATCCAGAATTCAGAACTCTTCTAGGAAGAGTGAATAAATTTGGGGAAACCGTTGGCGCTGGAAGCTTAGTAGACGTCATGCCTTGGCTGCAATCTTTTCCCAACCCTGTAAGAAGCGTTTATCAGAACTTCAAAACTATTAATAAGGAGTTCTTCAACTATGTGAAGGACAAAGTCCTCCAGCATAGAGACACTTACGATCCTGATGTAACTCGTGACATGAGTGACGCCATCATTGGCGTAATTGAGCACGGGAAAGAGAGCACGCTGACTAAAGACTTTGTTGAGTCAACGGTCACTGATTTAATTGGTGCAGGGCAAGATACTGTATCAACAGCAATGCAATGGATGCTTCTGCTGCTTGTTAAATATCCATCAATTCAGAGCAAACTTCAAGAGCAGATTGATAAGGTTGTGGGTCGTGACAGACTCCCGTCAATAGAAGATAGATGCAATCTGGCCTATCTGGATGCATTCATCTACGAAACCATGCGCTTCACCAGTTTCGTCCCCGTCACCATCCCGCACTCCACCACCTCAGACGTCACCATTGAAGGTCTCCACATCCCCAAAGACACCGTGGTCTTCATCAACCAATGGTCGGTCAACCACGACCCTCAAAAGTGGAGCGATCCGCACATCTTCAACCCGTCCAGATTCCTGGATGAGAACGGAGCACTGGATAAAGACCTGACCAGCAGCGTGATGATCTTCTCCACAGGTAAGCGGAGGTGCATTGGTGAGCAGATCGCCAAGGTGGAAGTTTTCCTGTTCTCTGCCATCTTGTTGCACCAGTGCAAGTTCGAGAGAGACCCGTCTCAAGATCTCTCCATGGACTGCTCGTATGGTTTAGCACTGAAGCCACTCCATTACACCATCTCCGCCAAGCTCAGAGGAAAACTATTTGGCTTGGTTTCACCGGCATGAGTTAAAACATCCAGTCGAATGGGGAAATTATTCGCCCTCCTGTGAAATTGTAATTATTTTTTAAATACAGTGATGTTTAACAGAGCCGGGACATTTCCTATGATATATTTTTCTTCTTCAGAAGAAAGTATTTCTTTAAGATTGGCTTTTATTTTTTACATTTCCAACAGAGCAAACCACTGTTGTCCGATCACCTGCATAAATAACCTAGTTAAGCCTTTAAATTGCACTTTAAGCTGACTATGCTAGTATCTTGCTTAATAACTAGTCCAATATTATGTGCTGTCATCATAGCAAAGACAATTAGTCATAAGAAACGAGCTACTGAAGCTATTATGTTTGAAAGCATCATCTGTGTCATCAGCAATTGGTAAATAAATACGATTTCACAAGAGGGCTAATCATGAACAAATGTATTCCACATAATAATGAGTATAATAAAGCTGCACTGAATGCTGTCTAGTATATTTAATATTTAATGAGTATTTACACAGTTTATATGTTTATATGCAATGAATTGATTCAACCGCATCCTTGTTGTCAGGTAATTGAAGAGATTCTTCAGCTCTCCCGAACGGGGTTAACAGTAATGTTTTAATTGCTTTTAATGTTTATAAACATCCTCTATGCTTTTAAAATCATGTCGCAATATCAAATGTTTATGGTCAAATGCAAAGCCACTGTCACTGTAGACACATCGGTTATTATGCAACATTATGCAATTGTTTGTAGATGGTGTTGAGTCATGTTAATGGGCAGCAGCTGTTGGAAAGACTTTCACTTCCTATGAGCCTGACTCGGATTTGGAGCAGAAGTGCATTTAATTATGCTTGCGTAAAACTGTATAACAATGTGATTATGTACTTCAGGTATTAAAACATTTATACAACTATAAAATATATTCTCTATAAAAAAAAATGCATTGATGTTCCTAAATGCTGCATGGGTCAATAATTGAATTTTTGTGTGTGTGATCATATTAACCTGATTCAAAACCTAATTTAAAGTGAATCCATGCACAAACACAATCCTTAATCTCATGTACAAAGCCGGCAGAGTAAATTTAGAGCTAACATTATAAGACATATTCATGCATCACATTGCATTTATAAAGGTAAATGTTTACACTGAATGTTTTGCAAGCTCAGTGCATGAAGCTTTCTGAAGAAAATCAGTTTTTTTTTATGTCTAGGAATGTCTTCTTATTACTATTAAAAAATAAGCTATACGTTGAATAAATAAAGTGATGATTTACAACATGTTTCTTTTCATTTTGGCATGCACAAACACACACAAATAAAATCACGCAGCATCTAAACGGCCCTATTAATGTACACAAACCGTCTGCATCTGTCTTCACTTGCACGCATTGTCTCTTACTGTCAGCTTTATGGCCAGTGTGCATTAAGTTTCAGAGATATTTCTGCAAAAGCCACATCTTTAAAGTCTAATTATCGTATTAAAATTCTATAACAGTCATTACTCTTAACTACAGCTCATGATGAATACACATTGTTATGGTGCACGTTTAACTTTATTGTTATATCTGCTCTTTGTCTGAGGGATTAAACAAAGTTACAGACTGAATTCCAACACTGACTCGATTTCACTATAGCATTCATCTGGCATCACATTGAGGGTTTTAAACAAAAATCCTGCCAATTAGAGCAGGCCTAAAGAGCTCATTTACTATGGTAGACAATACATTCTGTAATAAATAAAATGACAGCATTATTTGGTTTATGGTTTTATTCAACTTAATGGGGCAAATCAGCACTTTACAGCAAGACATATTTAAATAATATTATATATATATATATATATATATATATATATATATATATATATATATATATATATATATATATATATATATAAGTTATATAGACAGCAACAGCCATCATTAAAGAGACTTCAAGCTATTTTCATACTTAAAGTACAATACATGAACACACACTGCTCCAAATGTGCATTTAAACAACTTTTCCAAATCTATTTTTTATTTATTAGACATCAAAATAGCCCAACAATCATCTGTTTGTGTCATAAATGCTACAGAATTGTTTATTTTCCAATATACATCATACTTTTTCTTAAGTTTGAACTCTTAGTGTGTAAGGTCCACCCAGTTGGCCCAATGAAGGTGTCCACTGGTGGATGAGGGTTCACTGCGTGTTCGGCCTTACCAGTGCACAATGTTGTTTCAGTTCAACTTTAACTCATTTCTGACTCCAATTTGAATATGAGGTGGTTTAGGATATTAATATATTTATCTTTAGACTCCAATCATAAAACATTAAAAATATTATATCAATATATAATTTAGACAAATGTTTGAACCTTTTGTTTTTACTCGTATCTATTACATTTGTTCATTCGGATGCTCATGTCGCTCAGAGGAATCGCCCAGGCCGACAACATCCCTCACGGTCACACTCTCATCAGTCTTGATTATTAAACAGAGGTTATAGGCTCCTTTGCTTGCTCATTCTAAAGTATTTTTGATTAGTCACCCTTTCATGTACACACTTAAGTAAAGGCAATATCATTTCTAATCAGAGGTCAGGCCTTTGTTATAAATCATGAGCATTATTATTAGTATTATTATGATCATCATCATAATCATCTTCATAATTATCATCAGCATTTTTATTATTATTATCATCATCATAATTATCAGCATTATTATTATTATCATCATCATCATAATTATCTGCATTATTAATATAATAATAATAATTATTATTATTATTATTATTATTATTATTATTATTATTATTATTATCATTATTATTATTATTACTACTATTATATTAATATTATTATTATATGCACTTTTTACACTCAAAGACACCTTACAACAACAAAAAATCTTTAGAGCAACAAACATTATTATAGCCGAACACAATCTAAAACAAACACTCCAAAGCTTTTATCTAAAAAAGATCTTAAGGCAAAATGTTTAAAGTTCATACCCTTAAAACACCATTAACAAAATTGCACTGAATAATGACACTATTAAAGCGAGTTTACAGCAGTAGCATCTAACTTTAATTAATGTGAATGTGCATTAAAATAATGTAGTCACTACTTTTTATTTAAGAGCATACTTTACATGCCAATTTGCATATAACAGCTGCACAAATAATGTTGTATATAGTAATATAGCTGTACATACACTTGTCAATTTGTGTATTTGCATTTACTACTTCTATTTTTAAAATATATTTATTATCTGTTTTATTTGATTTATTTATTTTTTTTTTGTCCTGTCTCTGTAATTCTGTTGCACTGTAGGAGCCCTGTCAACAAAACAAACTCCTCATATGAGTGAAAATGCCTGGCAATAAAGCTCTGATTCTCTATTTAGTCACACTACAACATTTTTGCTATTGATCAATCATTAACTGCCTATTAATAGTTATCAAGGTAGTCTGGTTTAGGTATTGAGGATTGGTGATGCAGAGAAAATCATGCAGAATATGTGCTTTATAAACATTTATTAAAAGCCAATATCTTAATAGCAGGCAGGTAATAATACACTAGTTAATAGTGAGAATTGGTACTTACACTAAAGTGTTTTCAAATATTGATAACACCATAAACGTTCAGTGATAGCTTAATGTGACTATTTTCAATTTCACAAGGTTGTTTTTACAGCATTAATGTTGTGGTATAATTCTAATACATTCAGTTAAACAGACTTAAGCATTCATTTAGTTGTTCAAGCGTAAAACGAGATGACAGTAGCAACAGGCTAGCGCAGAAATTCAATTGAATACTGGGGTAAAAAAAGTCATATTTTAAAGACATGGCAGGGGGAAATGGAGTTTAATGCAGTGCTTCTTGTCCGATCTGAGACCCACTTCATATCGTATATCTAACAGGCAGTGAAGATCACTAAGTTTTAAAGAAATCAGTTCTTAAACGTGACAATTTTGACAGTTCACCGGAAGACCTTGAGCTGCCTGGCTAAAAATGTAAGTGTGTGCATATAGCCCATTGAATCTATTATTAGAATTTTATATATATATATATATATATATATATATATATATATATATATATATATATATATATATATATATATATATACATACATATATACATACATATATACATATATATATATATATATATATATATATATATATATATATATATATATATATACATACATATATATATATATATATATATATATATATATATATATATATATATATATATATATATATATATATATATATATATATATATACATATATATATATTTGTTTGTTCATATGGGATATATTGCATTTGATAATAAAACATCAAATAATATATATATATATATATATATATATATATATATATATATATATATATATATATATATATATATATATATATATATATATATTTATATATATTTATATATATATATATATATATATATATATATATATATATATATATATATATATATAATTTGATGTTTTATTATTAAATGCAATATATCCCATATGAAAAAAAATTCTATAGTAATTTCTAGCAAATATAGTTTGTGCACTATATTATAGTAAAGTATTTGTGTTGTGATTCTATAGCTGATATGGTAACGCAACAACTACAGTATTTAATCTGTTGGGGTGATTCTTTAGATGCTATGGTAACACAACTATGGTTATATAAACAAATGCGGGTGTCACGGTGGTGCAGTGGATAGCACGATCACCTCACAGCAAGAAGGTCACTGGTTCAGCAGGGTTAGTTGGCATTTGAGTGAATGAGTGTGTATGGATGTTTCCCAGAAATGGGTTGCAGGTGGAACGGCATCCGCTGCGTAAAACATATGCTGGATAAGTTGACGGTTCATTCCCCTGTGGCGATCCCTGATTAATAAAGGGACTAAGCCGAAAAGAAAATGAATGAATAAATGAAATTCAGTAATACTATAGTATGCTGGAGCGTTCACTAACAATGAGTAAGACGCTATTATGCATACAGTATAATACATTTATTATAGTATAATTCAAAAGCACTACAGTATTATTTTTCATCTGGGATTACACAAAGTTGTCTGAAGTGTCATGCATCAGTGGATGGACCAGGAATGCGTTGGGAGTCCAGTGTGTGTCCAGGCTTCGGCCGTAATGGGTGGAGAGTCTGAGAAAACTAGGGAGAATAAAAACAAACCTGTGTCCCAAACTCCTCCTCCTCTACAGATATATAACCCAGTGTGTCAAGCCAGAAATCTGCATTGCTCTAATTTGGTCATCTTTGGACAGACACCGCAGCTCTGTTAAAAAAAAACCTGAGCCATCCTCCGGTAACCCTCCAACGGAAGAGGGCAGAAAACAGCAGGGCGTTGAGGCTCGTTTTTAAGATGGGGAGTTATTAATACAAACCTTGTTTATGCTACATTAACTATTGGGATAGCATGGCGCAGTCGGATTCAGAGTTCAGCATCCTCAAGGAATGGAGCGGACAAATTCAGCCGGCGCTCATTGCATCGTTCATCATCCTCTGCTGTCTGGAGGCTTGTTTTTGGGTTAGAAATATCACTCTTAAAAAAAAGAGACTTCCGGGACCCTTTGCTTGGCCGCTTGTTGGAAACGCCATGCAGCTCGGACAAATGCCACACATCACCTTCTCAAAACTGGCAAAGAAGTACGGAAACGTCTACCAGATCAGACTGGGCAGCAGCGATATTGTGGTTCTGAATGGAGAGTCTGCCATACGCAGCGCATTGCTTCAACACAGCACTGAATTTGCAGGAAGACCCAACTTTGTGTCATTTCAATACGTTTCCGGCGGGACCAGCATGACGTTTGCCAGTTATAGCAAGCAATGGAAGATGCACCGAAAAATCGCTCAATCCACCATTCGCGCGTTCTCAAGTGCAAACAGCCAAACGAAGAAATCCTTCGAAAAGCATATTGTCGCTGAAGCCGTGGATTTAGTGGAAACATTTCTAAAGATCCAACATTTCAATCCATCACATGAACTCACGGTGGCAGCGGCTAATATAATCTGCGCTCTGTGTTTCGGGAAGCGCTACGGACATGATGATCTCGAATTCAGGACTCTCTTAGGAAACGTGAATAAGTTTAGCGAAACAGTGGGAGCTGGAAGTCTGGTGGACGTCATGCCTTGGCTGCAAACGTTCCCCAATCCCATAAGAAGCATTTTTCAGAGCTTCAAAGATCTTAATAGTGACTTTTTCTCCTTTGTTAAGGGTAAAGTGGTGGAGCACAGACTAAGCTACGATCCTGAGGTGATTAGAGACATGAGTGATGCGTTTATTGGTGTAATGGATCATGCAGATGAGGAAACGGGTTTGACTGAGGCTCATACTGAAGGCACGGTGTCTGATTTGATTGGTGCAGGTTTGGACACTGTTTCCACTGCGCTTAATTGGATGCTTCTGCTGCTTGTTAAATATCCATCAATTCAGAGCAAACTTCAAGAGCAGATTGATAAGGTTGTGGGTCGTGACAGACTCCCGTCAATAGAAGATAGATGCAATCTGGCCTATCTGGATGCATTCATCTACGAAACCATGCGCTTCACCAGTTTCGTCCCCGTCACCATCCCGCACTCCACCACCTCAGACGTCACCATTGAAGGTCTCCACATCCCCAAAGACACCGTGGTCTTCATCAACCAATGGTCGGTCAACCACGACCCTCAAAAGTGGAGCGATCCGCACATCTTCAACCCGTCCAGATTCCTGGATGAGAACGGCGCTCTGGATAAAGACCTGACCAGCAGCGTGATGATCTTCTCCATTGGGAGGAGGAGATGCATTGGCGATCAAATCGCAAAAGTGGAAGTTTTCCTGATTTCTGCCATTTTGATCCACCAGCTGACTTTCGAGAGCGACCCATCACAGGACTTGACTTTAAACTGCTCTTATGGTTTAACACTGAAGCCATTCGATTATAAAATCTCTGCCAAACCCAGGGGAAGCATTGTAAATTGAGCATTAATTAATTTGTGCTGTCTAACCCACTGCCTATGATATACTACACTATGAAGAATCAGGTATGTGCTTCGTATGAAACATAGTAAAAGCATTAAGGTACTGTAGATTATACATATAGTCCACCATGTAGTTAATAATGAAGTGTGAGTGTAACTAAATCAAAATAAATAACATAAATAAAAACAAAATTGGCATCATGAGCAGTTCATTGAACTTTGAGACAATCATTGTGCATTATGTATTTGTCAAGACCAAAATTATTCATACCTCAGACAAATTCTGACTTAAAGTTGAGCTCAAATGTAAAAAAAAATCTGAGAAGTATTTGGTCGCACTTTATATTAAGTGGCCTTAACTAATATGTACTAACACAGGAGTTAATAGTTTGCTACAATGTACTTATTGTGTAAATGCATGTATTTACTGTGTACTTATGCTTGATTAAATACATGTAAGTACATCTGTTATTAACTTTTGTAATTACATTTGTAAATACACTGTTGACCATCCCTTACACCTTAACACACCCTTAAACCTACCCACACCACCAAACCTGTCCATAACCCAACCTCTATCCCAACTCAAAAGCACAACAAGTGTTCTCAAATACATTATAAGCACAGGAAGTACATTGCATTTATTTTTTTGATGCAAGTACATAGTAGTTAAGGACACTTAATATAAAGTGAGACCAAATATTTTGCTCTACAATAATGCCTCTTGTACGTCTTCATCTTATCTTTTGGGAGAAGCTTGTGTCATTTCCAGTCACACAAAACAACTTGCTTGCAAGTAGCTTTAAGTCAGAATTTGCCAGGGGTATGAATAATTTCAGGCTTGACTTTAGATGCAAACAAACAACACAGGTTTAAACATTGAAAACCTTTCTATGCATCCAAGGAGTACAAAAATACTAACTTGTTTTTCTAGAGCAAAAAATACATCTTCAACCCGTCCAGATTCCTGGATAAGAACGGAGCTCTAGATAAACACCTATTCAAACAGCGTGATGATGATCTTCTAAATTTGGAAGGAGATGCATTGGGGATCATATCGAAAAAGTGGAAGTTTTCCTGTCTTTCAAGAGCGACTCAATACAGGACTTGACTTTACACTGCTCTTATGGTTTAACACTGCCACACTGCCAAAGCCAGAGAAGGCATTTTAAATTGAGCATTAATGCATGTGTACTTTAAAACCCACTGCCTATGATCTACTACACTATGCAGAATCAGGTATGTGCTTCATATGAAACATAGCAAAAGCACTGAGGTACTCTACACTCTCAGAAATAAAGGTATGAGCTGTCACTGGGGTGGTACCTTTTCAAAAGGTACACATTTGTACTTAAAGGGTCCATATTAATACATCAAGGGTACTAAAAAGTACAAAAGTGTTCCTCTTAAAATTATTAGGAACTAATATATACTTTTGAGGTACCAATATGTACGGAACCCCAGAAGGGACGTAGTGGAGGAGAAAAAAATTGGCTGGGTGAAAACAAAATAAAAAATGGGTGGGAGGAAAATATATATTTGTAAGTTTTTGCGTTCTCTCGCAAAGTTTTACGTTCCCTCGCAAATATGTTTTGCGTTCCCTCGCAAAACTGTTTCTCCTCAAACACTTCCTGTTCACTTCACTCACGTTAACCCTCCCGTTTTTGCCGAAATTCTCCCGTATTTTACCATTCTATCCCTCTTTCTTTACATTACCGTGCATCGATCGTCGCCTTTCATATGCTACCTCTGAACCAGTGAATGCATGTATAAGCGCTGACTGACAGAGGCGCTTCATACAATAAACTGATCCCAGATCAGCGTCTGTATACGCCATTTAGGGACACTTCTGTTATCAAACAAGTGAGTTTATTGTATGTCAGTCAGCGCTTATACATGCATTCGCAGGTTCAGAGGTCGCAAAGTGAAAGGCGACGATCGACGCACAGATTTACTGTAAAGAAAGTGGGGCAGAATGGTAAAATATGGGAGAATTTCGGCAAAAACTGGAGGGTTTACATGAGTATAGTGAACAGGAAGTGTTTGTGGAGAAACAGTTTTGCGAGAGAATGCAAAACATCTTTGCAAGATAACGCAAAACTTTGCGAGGGAACGCAAAACTTTGCGAGGGAATGCAAAACATCTTTGCGAGGGAACGCAAAACTTTCCGAGAGAATGCAAAAACTTAGAAATGTTTATTTTCCTCCCACCCATTTTTTTCTTTCACCCAATTTTTTTTTTTTCACCCAGCCAATTTTTTTCCCCTCCACTACGTCCCTTCCGAGGTTCCGTTAATATGGACCCTTTAAGTACAAATGTGTACCTTTTGAAAAGTTGGCACCCCGGTGACAGCTCATGTACCTTTACTTCTGAGAGTGTACATAACAAATATAGTCCACTATGTAGTTATTATTAAAATGTAATATGTAATAATAACCTAAATAAAAACTAAATGGTATCTTCAGCAGTTTACTGTACTTTGAGACAGTCTTTGTGTATTATGTATTTGTTAATCTACAGTTTAACTCTCACTTAAAGTTGTGCTCAAATGTAAATAAAAGCTGCGAAATATTGTGTTCTACAATGACTCTTGTCATTTTAAATTGAGCATCAATTCATTTGTGCTGTCTAACCCACTGCCTATGATATACTATATGCAGAATCAACTATGTGCTTCATGTGAAACGTAGTAAAAGAAATTAGGTACTCTAGATTATGAATATAGCCCAATATATACATCATTTTAAAGTGTAACTAAATCAAAATCTCAAATCAGTTTTGAAATGGTTGTATGTTGTTTTGACATAAAGGAGCCGGATTGTTGACTTCAGGAATTGTGTAGTTCATAAAAAAAATACATGTTTACTGTAAAGCTGCTCTAAAAACATTCAACTTTTTCCAGGTACATCTTGGTGGACTGGTCTTGTAGAAAAACACCCCAAACGTATATTAATAAACCCCTTCTGTAGGTCTTGTAAATTGCAGGTCTAAATGTATTTGCTCATTTACTTTTCCACTGCAGAGGTGGTGGAGCCTAAATAGCATCTCTTTCTTCACTTACACACTCACACACATGCGCACACACACACACACACACACACACACACAAACTTTAAAACACTGTAAAAGCGTCTGCTAAATGACTAAATGTAAATGACAACTTGAGTCCAAAATATTGTAAAGTATTTCATCAAGATGCAAACGATATTGTAATCTTCCGTTCATTCAAAATACAAATGTAAATAATGGTCTTATATGCTGAAACTGTACAGTGTCTACAAGGTTGCAGGTTCGATTCCCAAGAAGCATTAAAAAAACTGATCAAATGTGTGTCCCTTTAAATAGAAGTGTCTTCCAAACACAAAGTAATCCACCTTTTTATTAAATGCAAATAAACTGCAGAATCCAGCAATATTTCCTTCAAAATGTCCATGCATGCTTGTTAGGATGCTCTATTATATTAATCTTTTCCAGGCACACCTTGCAAAAAAAAAAACACACATAAAAAAAAACTCTCTGGAGTAAATTGGAGCTCTAAACGTATTTGCTAATTTACTTTTCCACTGTAGAGGTGGTGGAGACCAAATCAATCTCTTTATATGCACACATGCGTGCACACACACACACACCAACTTTAACACATTGAAAATGACAACTTCTAAGGAGTCCAAAAATATTGTAAAGTATTTCATCAAGATACAAAAGCTATATAATCTACTGTTCATGAAAATTAAAAATGTAAATAATGGTCTTATTTGCTGAAACTGTACAGTGTCTACAAGGTTGCAGGTTTGATTCCCAAGAAACATTGAAAGAACTAATCACATGTGTGTCCCTTTGAAAAGAAGTGTCTGCCAAAAGCATCCATGAAAATGTAAACCCACTTTTTATTCAATGTAAATAAAGTGCAACATTCAGCATTATTTATTTGCTTAAAAAAATCCATGCATCTTTTCTCGGTTGACCTCTGTAAAAAAAAAGAAAACTCTGGCTAGGTCTTGTAAATTGGAGCTCTAAATGTATTTACTAATTTACTTTTCCACTGCAGAGGTGGTGGAGCCTAAGGGTGCTTTCACACCTACACTTTTGTTTCAGATTGTATCTCGTTTGCCCAGTTAGCGCGGTTCGTTTGGCATATGTGAACAGGGCAATCGCGCTCTGTTTCGCGCCAAAGTAATCGCTCCGAGATCGCTTGAATGAGGTGGTCTCGGCTCGATTGAAACGAACCCTGGAGCGGACTGATTGCAGTGAGAAAGCGATCTGATCCGAGCGCGGTTATACCACAGTGTTTTATGGATATGTAATAGGCTTACGGCTATATGAAGAGAGAATTATGAGTAGGGCGGAAAGTTTCGCGAATCTCCAGATGCCCACAAACGAGTGATAATCCTCCCGGCAATCTTGCGTCTCCCTCCCGGTCCTCAAATAGGCATTGTCGCGCACCCTTCTCACCCTTTTCCACCGCATCTCTCCTCAGACACATCGCTCGCGCGCACACACCCTCAAACCACCACCTCTGCTTGAGCAGCTGAGCGGGACGCTGCAAAACAAACCCTGACACTCTGACCAATGTGAGGAGAGTTTACTCACACGTGACTTGTTTTAGCTCTTTTGGTCCAATTAGAAAATTTGCAGTGTGAAAGCGAACCGCTCCAAGAGCAAAGAGCAACAATGTAACAATTGTAATCTCTGTTTCAGAACAACTGAATCCATTCACAGGTGTGAAAGCACCCTAAATAGCACCTTTCTCTTCTTTCTCTATCTCTCTCTCTCTCTCTCTCTTACACAGAAACACACACACACACACACACACACAATTTTATACATTGAAAAACTCCCTTTGGATAAAGTGTCTGCCAAATGCATATAAATGTCAATGTAAATAAAACGCAATGTTGACTTCATAATCCAGAATTGTGCAGTCCATATCCATACACCTTTCTCTTACACACACACACACACGTGCGCAGGAGCAGAGCTGGTTTGCAGGCCACATGCGTGCGGGGAGTCTCAGAGGGAGTCTTACATTTACACTGGTTAATTGATAGCAGACACACACACACTGGTTTCCTCTGCGCTTCCGGTCCCGACACCGCAGCGCTCTGGAGGGTATCCACAGTACATGCCCCTGATTTACGGCCAACCACACACGCAAGCACACTCACGCGGGACACGTCTTTCTGATAAACCTCCTCATTTTTACTCCAGGACGCCCCTCTCTGTGGCCTCTACATTCGGCCTCAACACAAATTGTGCCGTCAGATGGTTTCACCTCTGTTTTTACCAGCCCTGACCTCAAGCGCAGATGAGCCCATGTCACGGAATCATGTCTGGCTCGTATTTCAGAAAGGAAAGAGAACTGTTTGATATTTGGGACAATGAGATAATATGATTCCATGCAAATGTCAACCATGCCATGAAAAAATAAGTTTTCACCAAAATAGCAACGTTTGTGTGTGTGTGTGTGTGTGTGTGTGTGTGTGTGTGTGTGTGTGTGTGTGTGTGTGTGTGTGTGTGTGTGTGTGTGGGCTTGTATTTTGCAGTACTGTAAAGTCAACAATGTCTCAGTCAATGTTTTCAAATAAATATATTTGATTTGCCAATTGCACATCCATCTAGACTTGTTGCGATGGTCAATATATTGACTTCTTGCACGACATGAAAGCGAGGGTGGTTAATTTTGGAGGGACGATATATTGTCTATTATACACTTACTGGCCACTTTATTAGGTACACCTTAGTAGCACCTGACTCCCTTCAGCTTTCAGAACTGCCTTAATCCTAGGTGGCACTGATTCAACAAGGTACTGGATTTTCCTCCATATTGTCATGATAGCATCACACAGTTGCTGCAGATTTGTCGGCTGCACATCCATGATGCCAATCTCCCGTTCCACCACATCCCAAAGCTGCTCTATTGGATTGAGCTCTGGTGACTGTGGAGGCCATTTGAGTACAGTGAACTGTACTCAGTGAACTCGAAATTATTTAAAGGGCACCTATGGTGAACTTTTCAAGCTATTTGGACAAACATATGTGTGTATATAGTGTATAGACCATCATATTGGGGTGATACAAACACACCCAGTCCTTTTTTTTCAATTAAACAACATAAAAACGGTGGACCAATTAGAGCGGTTTTCAGACCGACCACAACTTTATGTAGGTGTGCGATCCCCCCGCCCACCAAATTGATTGACAGCTGCGCGCATTAACATGTTCCGGTAGTCGCGTGAATATATGTCAACAAGACCAGGCAGACATACGCAGAGCAACCGGGAATAAAAGCTCTGTTCTGTTCGCTAGGATCAGCAATCATCATCACATGTGATTAATGCCGAGTTCAGACTGCATGATTTTCAAACTAGTCGTGTCACAGATGTTTTCACACTGCTTGACTATCTGGGCTGGCGTTTCGTCGCTGCTTTGTTTACACTGCAAGATGGTTCGGCGACATGGACATTCACATTGCATGACTTTACCATAGGAAGAATCGCCGACAACTTCGTCCAAACTACGTCTCACAGCCAAAAACACGTCGTATATCTTTTGTTATTAACTACATAATGAGAAAGAAGCCTTTAATGGGGTAGAACATGTACATGTTTGCTCACCTGGGTTTAAAGGGAATTAGCCATTTCTCCTCAACGTTGATAATAAACTAATTTCTTTCTGTATGAAACGTCAAACAGACACGGTTGCTCCTGAGTCCTGTCAAACCTCCACTAGTTTTTCCTCCATTTCATGGGTCCAAATAAACCGAAAAAGAGCGCTTTTAACTTCTCCCCCAGCCTCCCGCTGGCCTGCAGCAGGTATACACACACACACACACACACACACACACACAAGTGAAAGCTGCTCTCTCATTGGCTGTAGGCGATCGCTGATGTTATTTTCAGTCATGACTCAATTCACACGGCATGATTTGAATCGCCGACAGCTCCAGATATTCAGCACGCCAAATATCTCGCAGGCATCGGCGACTCATCGGCGATTCTCTCAGATCGCGTCTTTGATCGTTCACACTGTGTGATTGTCACTCACGTGCACGAGCAGCGATTTGCCTGTGATTTCAGGCATTTGTCGACGATTTCTCAAAACCTGTCGGCGAGCCAAAATCGGGGCTAAAATCATGCAGTCTGAACTAGGCATAAGAGTGAGTTTCACATGTTTAAAGTGTTTTAAAACAGAGCACGTGTATAATGAAGTACAGTGATTCACTTCAGCTTTACTTCATCAGCACAGCCGCATGTCAGAACATTTCTAAAAGAAGACGCTTCAATCCCGGTTTGTGGAAGTTAAATCAGGTTTATTTTGTACATTAACATCACAGATATCCACACAGCACTGGAGGTTAGCCTGTATCCTGACACATTTGAGGGCAAAAACAGTGCTAAGCGCTCTGTCTGTCTGCCTGCCTGCCTGGCTTTCCAGGCTTTTTTCTCATGCTTTCCATCGTTGCAGATGTGAAATATTGTTGTGCTGATTGTAAAATCATGTCAGTCCGTCATCACAGTGCTTCAGTATTACTATTCTTCTTCTATTCATATTCCCTCCAGAACTTTGAGCATCTGTCTGCACTCCCGTCTCACGCCTCCAGAAGCCACCGTGTTCATTGCATTAGGTCTTCCTCTTCTGAGGCGCAACTCATTTATTAGAGAAGAACAAACACTGAAGAGAACTGACACATTGGCGAATTTGTTGTTTGTGTCTTTGTGATTTTTGCAGGGCCTGCATGATTGCAGATTGGTGGGTGGGTCATCTCACCTGAGACTTGGCCTGCGTACGATACCGCCTACTACTCAGTAGGTACTGCATTTGAATTTAAACGTACTTCTTAGCCGTTAGAAATGTACATTCTATACAGTATGAACATGAAAAGTATGAATGGAATTCGGACGTACTACATCCGCCATTTTGTCATGGTCACGTGACCTACCTGCGTCAATTGTGTCGCTTCACTCCCATTCATGAATTCGCTCGCAGGGCATCATGGGATAACGCAGCATGCATGGGATGTGCACTCTAGAATCTTGCCGGAAGTAGTAGGTTATCCAGGTACTTCTCGCACACTGATTTTCGAATTCTATGAATTCGGACATACTACTCGGCTCACATACTGATTTTAGCGTACTATATAGTATGGAAGTATGCGGTTTCGGTCGCAGCCCCATTGTGTGGTGTCTATAAAGTGTCTGGCATTCTGTCTGAGAGAGAGCTCGATTGGCCGGACGTCTCTTTCTGGCGTTTTTGATTTATTTTAGCTTGTTTTGGATCATGAGCTCAGTACACTATCATACACATGCTTTTCACTACTGACTGCCATTTATACTGACTTTGATTGCTTTAAATACTTTCGGTAATTATACGTTTTGTTAATAAATCATTTCTCTTTTCAGTTTACCTGGTCCGTATTGTCTCTCTAATGCTGCAACATTGAGCCGGTTGTTACAGAAAATATTAGTCTCTTTCACTTATTTTTTTTGGGGGGGGGGGTATGGGGGGTATGGGGGGTGTTTGGTTCCATGTGGGACTTGTTTGTTGTTTGTGTCTTTGTGATTTTTGCAGAGCCTGCATGATTGCAGATTGGTGGGTGGATCATCTCACCTGAGACTTGGCCTGCGTACGAAACCGCCTACTACTCAGTAGGTACTGCATTTGAATTTAAGCGTACTGCTCGGCCGTTAGATAAGGACGTTCTATACAGTATGAACATGAAAAGTATGAATGGAATTCGGAAGTACTACATCCGCCATTTTGTCAAGGTCACGTGACCTACCTGCGTCAATTGCGTCGCTTTACTCCCATTCATGAATTCGCTCGCGGGGCATCATGGGATAGCGCAGCATGCATGGGATGCGCACTCTAGAATCTCGCCGGAAGTAGTAAGTCATCCGGGTACTTCTCGCACACTGATTTTCGAATTCTATGAATTCGGACATACTACTCGGCTCACATACTGATTTTAGTGTACTATATAGTATGGAAGTATGCGGTTTCGGTCGCAGCCCCATTGTGTGGTGTCTATAAAGTGTCTGGCATTCTGTCTGAGAGAGAGCTCGATTGGCCGGACGTCTCTTCTTGCCGTTTTTGATTTATTTTAGCTTGTTTTGGATCATGAGCTCAGTACACTATCATACACATGCTTTTCACTACTGACTTCCATTTATACTGACTTTGATTGCTTTAAATACTTTCGGTAATTATACGTTTTGTTAATAAATCATTTCTCTTTTCAGTTTACCTGGTCCGTATTGTCTCTCTAATGCTGCAACATTGAGCCGGTTGTTACAGAAAATATTATTCTCTTTCACTCATTTTTTTTTTTGGGGGGGGGGGGTATAGGGGGGTATGGGGGGGTGTTAGGTTCCATGTGGGACTTGTTTGTTGTTTGTGTCTTTGTGATTTTTGCAGAGTCTGCATGATTGCAGATTGGTGGGTGGATCATCTCACCTGAGACTTGGCCTGCGTCTGATACCGCCTACTACTCAGTAGGTACTGCATTTGAATTTAAACGTACTTCTTAGCCGTTAGAAAAGTACGCTCTATACAGTATGAACATGAAAAGTATGAATGGAATTCGGACGTACTACATCCGCCATTTAGTCATGGTCACGTGACCTACCTGCGTCAATTGCATCGCTTCACTCCCATTCATGAATTCGCTCGCAGGGCATCATGGGATAGCGCAGCATGCATGGGATGCGCACTCTAGAATCTCGCCGGAAGTAGTAAGTCATCCCGGTACTTCTCGCACACTGATTTTCGAATTCTATGAATTCAGACATACTACTCGGCTCACATACTGATTTTAGTGTACTATATAGTATTGAAGTATGCGGTTTCGGTCGCAGCCCCATTGTGTGGTGTCTATAAAGAGTCCGTCATTCTGTCTGAGAGAGAGCTCGATTGGCCGGACGTCTCTTCCTGGCGTTTTTGATTTATTTTAGCTTGTTTTGGATCATGAGCTCAGTAGTAATATAGTATAGTAATAGTAATTACACTAATTTTATGTCACAAAGAATTACATCTCATCCCAACCCAAATTTCTTCTTAATTTCATTTTCCTCACCAAATGATTATAGCACCTTGACATGTCTTGTTTTTGTACTTTTTGTACATTTGTCAAAACAAAATGATAGATATGGGAGGCAAAGGAACTTAAAATATAATCACTTCTCACATGCATATGTGAGAGGTGTAAGGTCTGTCTTCGCATGAACAATTGACTGAAACTGCTATCACACCTTTCACAAAGTGAAATAAAAAAGACTACAATGTTTAAGGTAAAAAATAGAGACAAACATGCCTGAAATGTTTTATTTTATCAAAATGTTATGGGCAAACTTTTTTGGAACTAAATTGAACTAGCTTTGAGCACAAAACCAAAAGGTTACCACAATGCCTGATATATGGTATAAAAATGGATCTTCATAGGATTAATAAACATCTCAGTTCCAAAAAATGTGAATATTCTGAATATTTGTTCATGTGTCAGTTTAAACCAGGGTTAAGAATCATTATAATCAAATACTTAAAAACTTATATGGGGGAATTTTTTAATCAAAATATTATTTTCTATTTTGTCTAAAACATATTCAGTAGGCCCACACGGAATCTGCGTGCGCAGAAATCCAGTTTTCAGATTTTTAGCCCATCATTGAGTCTATGTATTTAATTGTGTAAATGTGTGTACATTTATATTTACTCAGTTTATAAATTCATTTCACTAATATTATTGTCATATAATAATAGTAATATTAAAATGTTTATATGATTTATTTACAGTTGGTAAAGTAGTATTTTCTGCCTTTTAGTAGAAACATTAATAGATATATGAGAGACTTGCTTCGTTTACCAAATAAGTGGATCTAATTTGATTTGCATTGTAAACATTAAATAAAACTGAAGATATAATTTTTATTCCATAATATATATATATATATATATATATATATATATATATATATATATATATATATATATATATATATATATATATAGTTTTTATAAGTTTTAGTTATGATAATCCTAAAATCATTCCGCAGATTTTTAACAAAAGTCCCAGCATAAATAGCAAAAATATTTAGCAGATTCTGTCTGGCCCAAAATATTTAGGTATGTACTTTTAAACATGCATTTTGTTATTACTCTTATAATTATATTACTCTAAGTTACTACTCTTATAACTTTTGAGCTCAACTGTAAGTATGATTTGACAGTTTATTTTGATAAAACTTTTACATGAACTTTACATTTGAATGCGTGACTGCATGTTATTGTTTTAAATGATTTTGAATTAAAACGTGTGTGCCAACGAATGCAATTCATACCTATAAACCCTCTCGCTTTTGCCAAATTAATTCTACCATATTTTACCATTCTATCTGCTCTTCCGTGTGTGTATTTTCCCGTATTTCTCCCGCATTTGTAATGTTTCTATAAAAAGTGAAAGTAGCAGCTACACAGAGTCGATCTCATGTGATATAATTGCAAGAACTGTTTAAGAGAATTAAGCTTTCACAATATTTTGGATTGACAGCACGATGAAATTAATGTAAAAACGGCCACATTCACGTCTTTTCCAGTAAAGCTTTATGCTTTTATTGCAGCCCTTATGCAGCCTCTGAATCCATATAACGGTGCTGAGTGACGGACGCGCTCCATAGTGATAAAGACGGCTTCTATACACACGGTTTGAAGATGCATGAAAGCGGATACTTTGAGATTCGGGTGTGTGAACAAACAAACACACTTAATAATATGTAAACATGTTTTGTTTTAAATACAACTAATATTATCTTAAATTAGCATAAACAAAACTAATTATTACTGCATTTATGTTAAGTATAAGCCTATGCAGAGACTGAGTGGGGATAATGAATAATTTATGATATGGCAGCCCGTCACTACCAAAAAACATTAGAAGTTTATTAAAAGTATGGTAATAATGGTGTGGGTTAAGCTTACCAATCCCTTATCATCCAATTTGTCATGGCAGTTTTCATTTTAAGGCATTGTTTGTTCTCTTTTTGTTTTCTATTTTGCATTCCACTTGTCTTTACTCTTCTCTCCATTTTGAACATGTGACTGTAACCGAGCAACGGATCAATCAAAAGGTCAACGAAGAGGGAGGGGTGGTATAATTTTGTATTTAATAAAATACAATTTTATATTCATGTAAAATGCAGGATAAAAAATTTTTTCAACCAAAAATATGTATTTATTTTGTTTAATATGTATAATAATATGGATAATTTCAAAAATAGTTTTGGCACAATGGCGCCCCCACCATGTGTGGCGCCCCTATGCGCCGCATACACTGCATACCCCCTTTTTGCGCCACTGGTTGTGCACATAACACATCTTCTGAATGTGCACAAACACGTGTTGTTTTGTCAACTTAAAACACAGGTGTCAAACTCAGTTCCAAAAGCTCTGCACAGTTTAGTTCCAACCCTAATTAAACACACCTGATCAAGTTAATTGAGTCCTTCAGGCTTGTTTGAAAGCTACAGGTAAGTGTGTTGGAGCAGGGTTGGAACTAAACTGTGCAGGGCTTCGGCCCTCCAGGAATTGAGTTTGACACCCCTGACTTAAAACAAAACAGAAAGAAAAAAAAACACTGTTATTTCCCACCACATCCAGTATAATCCGACCATCATCTTGTACGCATCTCATTTTAATTAAATCAAGCAGGAATATCCTCTGAGAACATTAAGGCAGTGTATGACAAGCCTGCAAGTTATCTTTGGTAGTGTGAAGCAGCGCCAGTCACGCAAACCCTTGCCAAAACCAGCAAGAAAACTGTGCCAGAATGCAGTGACTCAACACTTGTGCTCTGAGAATTATCACACATCCAGCGAAGCCCTAAATCACGGCTCTGACGATGAGGAAATTCACATGGGAAGTGGCTTTTGGACTCAAAGCGAAGCCCAAAAGACTGAAGCCAATGAATTGGACAACTTAATAGATAGATGTGCAACAGTGAGCACACAATTATTCTGCAGCTGCAGGAGGCAGATAAACCAGCTTTTTCTGGGAAGTGAACACATTTTAGGGTTTTTCTGGATTTGGGAAGCCAAGATACACACTCTCGAACTGATTCAAAACAGAGCAGAGATGCTTTAGGACATGAGCAACTTCGAGTAAATGTGTGAACATTATTGTTATTTCAGTACTTTTGCTAGCTGGCAACACTGTTAAAAATACTCGTAAATTAGCAGTTTGCCATCTTTAGTGTTTCATGTTTGTATTTGAACACATACACTCACCGGCCACTTTATTAGGTACACCTTACTAGTACGAGGTTGGACCCCTTTTGCCTTTAGAACTGCCTTAATCGTTTGTGGCAGAGATTCAACAAGCTACTGGAAATATTCCTCAGAGATTTTGCTCCATGATAGCATCACACAGTTGCTGCAGATTTGTCGGCTGCACATCCATGATGCCAATCATTCCACCACATCCCAAAGCTGCTCTATTGGATTGAGCTCTGGTGACTGTGGAGGCCATTTGAGTACAGTGAACTCATCGTCATGTTCAAGAAACCAGTCTGAGGTGATTGAGCTTTATGACATGCTGCGTTATCCTGCTGGAAGTAGCCATCAGAAGATGGAGACACTGTGCTCATAAAGGGATGGACATGGTCAGCAGCAATACTCAGGTAGGCTGTGGCGTTGATGCTCAATTGGTACTAATAGACCCAAAGAAAATCTCCCCCACACCATTACACCACCACCACCAGCCTGAACTGCTGATACAAGGCAGGATGATCCATGCTTGCATGTTGTTGAAGCCAAATTCTGATCTGACTATCCGAATGTGGCAGCAGAAATTGAGACTCGGACTCATCTTCTATTGTCCATTTTGGTGAGCCTCTTAACTTTAAGTCTCTTAAATCCCCTTTCTTCCCCATTCTGATGCTCGGTTTGAACTGCTGCAGATCGTCTTGACCATGTCTAAATGCCTAAATGCATTGAGTTGCAGCCATGTGATTGGCTGATTAGAAATTTGCGTTAACAAGCAGTTGAACATGTGTCCCTAATAAAGTGGCCGGTGAGTGTTTGTAAAGGTTGTAAACAAAGATATTTTTTTATTCAAGTAGTTCATTTTGCTTCTTTGGCAATTCATATATGCATGTAGGCACATGTGGTTGCATGTGTTACCATCCCGCGAGTTAACAAATATGTGTTACACATTCATGCAACCAAACTTAAAAAAATGTATCGGTTAAAAACGCACCCTTTCGGTTAACAGTTAATTGGTTATTAGGAACGTCCCCACATTCCTACAGATTATATTTGCTATGACAATATCGCACATGATTATCTGCTATATATATATATATATATATATATATATATATATATATATATAAAAAATATAAATTTTTCCCAAATTATGTTTAACGGAGCAAGGAAATTTTCACAGTTTGTCTGATAATATTTTTTCTTCTGGAGAAAGACTTATTTGTTTTATTTCGCCTAGAATAAAAGCATTTTTTAATTTTTAAAAAAACATTTTTGGCACAAAATTACTAGCCCCTTTAAGCTAATTTTTTTTTCGATAGTCTACAGAACAAACCATCGTTATACAATAACTTGCCTAATTACCCTAACCTGCCTAGTTACCCTTATTAATCTAGATAAGCCTTTAAATGTCACTTTAAGCTGTATAGAAGTGTCTTGAAAAATATCAGGTAAAATATTATTTACTGTCATCATGACAAAGATAAAATAAATCAGTTATTAGAGATGAGTTATTAAAACTATTATCCTCAGAAATGTGCTGAAACAATCTTCCCTCCATTAAACAGAAATTAAGGAAAAAAAATAAACAGGGACGCTAATAATACAGGGGGGCTAATAATTCTGACTTCAACTGTGTATATATATATATATATATATATATATATATATAAAATCTATTGTAAAACTAAAAATTTTTAGGGTGTATCTTCTGTAAATAATTGCCAAAAAGTTATTAAAGTACACATGTATTAAACACTATTAGAAAACAGGGTAAAAAGAAGAAGAACATGATTAGGGAAAAAAATATTTTTAAAAAGTAAACCGATATCTGCTCATAAAAATGCATTATACTTTTATTTATTTCTTTATCCACCTCATTTACGTCTTTGACCTAAATGCATGCAGGACTGATCAAATATGTGTGCTAGAAAACAAGACAAATATACTAAGGAACATTTTAACCTGAACAAGTAAACAACGATTTAGAAACAAGCCAGATGAAAACCCCAGCAACCCTCAAAACAAATATCCTGTGGAATAAACGTATCTATTAATTTGTTAGCTTTAGATAATTCAATGGCGCACCAATAAATCCAGCCTTTGAAAAAATAAGTCTAAATGCGTTTGATAGCAGAGCAAAAACAGTCGCTCAAGATTGGGTCTCTAATCTAAATGTTTGCATGATTTCAGTTTAAATGTTTTCCCCTGACATTAGAGGGCAGGAGCCCATAAATGCAAACACACACACTCATAAACAAATATACAGGCATGAAAAGTGTCCGTTCACACGCATCTTTACCTGCGGAGCCTCGAGCAAACTGAGTTTATGTGTGTGAGAGAGAGTTGTGCATTAGTTATGCGCCTATGCAGGTCCAAACGCTCACACACTGCTTATACACACAGGATGTACAGCAACACACAAATATCTTTACATATGAAAAAAAAAAAAAAATATATATATATATATATATATATATATATATATATATATATATATATATATATATACAGTTGAAGTCAGAATTATTAGCCCCCTGTATTATTAGCGCCCCTGTTTATTTTTTTCCCCAATTTCTGTTTAATGGAGGGAAGATTGTTTTAGCACATTTCTAAGCATAATAGTTTTAAAAACTTATTTCTAATAACAGATTTATTTTGTCTTTGTCATAATGACAGTAAATAATATTTTACTTGAAATTTTTCAAGACACTTCTATACAGCTTAAAGTGACATTTAAAGGCTTAACTAGGGTAATAAGGTGCACTAGGCAGGTTAGGGTAATTAGTCAAATTATTGTATGATGATGGTTTGTTCTGTAGACTATCCAAAAAAGAATTAGCTTAAAGGGGCTAATAATTTTGTCCCAAAAATGTTTTTAAAAAAATTAATAACTACTTTTATTCTAGCCGAAATAAAACAAATATGACTTTCTCCAGAAGAAAAAATATTATCAGACATACTGTAAAAATGTCATTGCTCTGTTAAACATCATTTGGGAAATATTTAAAAAAGAAAATAAAAATCAAAAGGGGGCTAATAATTCTGACTTCAACTGTATATATATATATATATATATATATATATATATATTTATATATATATATATATATATATATATATATATATATATATATATATATATATATATATATATATATATATTTTTTTTTTTTTTTTTTTTTTTTTTTTTTTGCCGACCCCTGACCTAACCCTATGCCTTCAAGCTAGTGAGAACTGGGACACCTCGACCCCTTCAAGAGAACGTGCAAGACAAGGGGTAAGGGGGAGGGCTAAGGGATTGAATAGGTATTGGGCCTTAGAGAGAATGAATAAGTTATGTATTAGCCTGTTACAGAGTCAGTGGTCAGTCAGAGACAACTGCTAAGAAAAACTATTGCAAACCATCTGAATGAATGTACAGTTATGAATTGTATTTAATAATTTTTATATTATCATAATAATAATAATATTTTCTCTTCCATTATCTTTTCAATCCTCATATTAGTCTGTCTTTTTCTTATTTGTGTATGCATTTATTATAATGTATGTTTATATGTATTATATAATCACTTTATGATTTTATTCATTGTGTATGTAATCTGCAATGCTTTGGCAACACTTGACAAGTCATGCCAATAAAGAGAGAGAGTTAGAAAGAGAACTGTAGACCAATAACTATCAGACGCACACAGGCCCGGATTAAGAACTCAGGGGCCCCTGGGCACATTGTATTGTAGGGCCCCCTACCTGGCCGCACCCCAATAGTTGAATTTAAAAAATAAGAATAATATAATAATTTTTAAATAAAATTAATCTATAATTTGTTGCCCACATATTTAAATAAATGATATATAGTACATATGTATTTATAGTCTGCAAAGATTTAAATTATTTTTCAAAGCATTAAATAGAAATACTAATAAAACTACATATATATATATATATATATATATATATATATATATATATATATATATATATATATATATATTTATTTATTTATTTTTTTTTTTTTTAAGGGTATTTTAGTGTATTGCTTTTACAAACTTATAAAGCATATTATTGCCATGGCATATAACGCACAATGCTTCTCCAATCCAGTTCTATGAATCTGAGTTCTATGAATCTGAGTCTTTCATAATACAAACACTGATTTACTCTCTCTCTCCTCTCCCTGTATTTTCTCTACTCTTCTCGTGATGAAAACTTGATTATAAACCTAAAAGTATCCGAAATCACAGACACTATACCTCTTCTCTCCCCTCTCTCTCCTCTTCTTGGCCTTTCTCTCTCTCTCCCTCTCTCTCTCCCTTTCTGTCTGTCTCTCACACGATGAATCCAGTCCGCGCTGCGCTGCCGTTAGCCTCCTCCGCCTGGTTAATGCTAGCTTCTCATTAGTTAAAGTTACCATAACGTCTTCTTCTGTACCCTCATTCTCCTGATCACGGGTCTGTTTAAAGAAGGTGTGTATGGAAAATGCCTCAATAAAGATGCCTCCTCTCCTCTTTCTCTCGCGTTTGCTAAATCCACTTGTCCACTCATTTTTGATCTATGACAGATAAACTCCGCTCAGTTTAGTGCGGGTTATTACAAAACTGACGTTTCCGCGCTTGACCAATTACAGCATTCTGTTTAGTTAAAGAAAGAAAGGCAATTTAAATATAATAATAATATTAATATGTGATCGCGATTTTTTTGCTCAGAGGAAATACAGTTGTCTGAGCAATAGATTTTTTGAAGAGAGGGAGGCGCGGCAGGCGCGTATAATAAGGCTAAACATTATTAAATACCCACGAGACACTTGTGACTTTATATCACATTTGCATTATTTTTAAAAAATGTTTCTTTCCTGTTAAAAATAAATATATTTCCAATCTGATATGTAATGGGGAGAAAAAAAAGTAGCACGAGTTCAACTGATGGTGGATTCGAACCGATGTTATGTGTAATCGCGTCAAAAGTTGATGCTGTGTGCCTTACAAGGTGCGCCACTGCGGCTGTATTATTACACTGCTCTTTACTCATCTCTATCAATCAGGCATCGATAGGCATAAACCCTGAATAGCTTAGTCCAACTGGATGCGCTATTTGCAATTAGCCTAAAAAGACACTCCGAAATTGTCTTTTTTTCTCCCCCCTCGCAGGGGCCCCTAGTGCGCACGGGCCCCTGGGCCTGTGCCCATAAGGCCCATTGGTTAATCCGGCCCTGGACGCACAGTTCACAATGAAATTCCCCGGACTACAAACAAATCAAGTGCACATTTATTCAATAATGCGCGTTTGTTTCTCATCAGTTTTATACGCACTATGATCTGTCAGAGACATTCAGCACGCCAAACACGTTTGAATGACGTCTTCAGAAAAAGCCTTTTCAACAGTTACAATACCAGGAGAGTCAGTATAATGCAATGTACAGGAATGGAGATCCTATTTCATGGTTAATTATAATCACAATTTCGATAATGATGCCAAATAGTGTTGCAAAAACCTGATATTGCGATATTTTATTTTTCTGCAATAAATATTGCAATGGAGTTTAAAAAGATGGTCTTTAACATCTCTATTTGACGGTTTTCTGGGGAGTCTATCAGTATTCGGGAACAGAAATTGAATAATCGAAATGCAAAAAA
>NC_141037.1:2157500-2182500 GCF_052040795.2 Danio rerio
GCGCAGTAGGTAGTGCTGTCACCTCACAGCAAGAAGGTCGCTGGTTCGAACCTCGGCTAAGTTGGCGTTTCTGTGTGGAGTTTGCATGTTCTCCCTGCCTTCGCGTGGGTTTCCTCCGGGTGCTCCGGTTTCCCCCACAGTCCAAAGACATGCGGTACAGGTGAATTGGGTAGGCTAAATTGTCCATAGTGTGTGAGTGTGTGTGTGAATGTGTGTGTGTGGATGTTTCCCAGAGATGGGTTGGGGCTGGAAGGGCATCCGCTGCGTAAAAACTTGCTGGATAAGTTGGTGGTTCATTCCGCTGTGGCGACCCCGGATACATAAAAGGACTAAACCGACAAGAAAATGAATGAATGAATAATTTATTAAATAATATAAATAATTCTTGTTAACTTCCTCCAGCTGTATCCCTTCTATCAACAGCCGCATTATTTATCCCAGAGCAATAATTGAGCATGACTTTTGAGCGAGACCAAATGTAGAGACTTATTGGAAAACAAAATCAGTAAATAAAGAGACAGATCCGGTGTGCAGGTACAACAAGCAGTCCTCATGCAGTGGCAGGACTCGACCCGCTACAGAGAGGCCCAGTAAATTTGTGCAAGGTTACAGAAGATCGGTATAGATCCCAAACGGAGAAGGGGATAGTAAAGAATAACAGCATGAGGATGAAGAGTGCTTAAGGGAATGACCTAACAAACACGATGTTCCGGAGACAACGTTTACACAGCCTGAAAGCATTACAGGCCTCTGCTGGCGGCTCCTACACTCCTCGGACAGCCACCGCCAAACACTGCTGGGGAAGGTTACTTTGGAAAAGAAAGTCGGAAAAAAAAAAAAGTGTGCCTCACACAGATGAGTGGGCTTGACAAACCACCTGTAGAATCTCTCTCTCTCTCTCGCAAAAACATAATTAAACTGATACATTCCCAGGGTGGCACAGTGACCTCTCAGCAAGAAGGTGTCACGTGAGGAGATCAACGCAAGGAACAACAGAGACGAGGATCCAAGTGCAGATAAAATAAGATTATATTTAAGCAAAACAGGGACAAACAGAAGTGGCTGATACAAAAAGGACAATCCAAAAACATAGTCAAAAAACTGGCATAAGGTCAAAAATAGATGGCAAACAGAAATCAAACAAGGCTAAAGTCATGAAACAGGCAAAACAACAAGAAGATAGGACATGCAAGGTACGTACATCAACATCAAAGACTCCGTACTAAACTGGTGTATGTGTGGTGTAAAAATAGTCTGAATGATCAGTCATCACAAGTCTCAGCTGTGTCTCATCAGCCTGGTGTTTGGCATGGCCTGATAGGACTTGTAGTTCCTAAACATGATTTGTAGTTCACCAGCGATCTGTCAGGAAGGATCACTGGTGAACATGACAGAAGGTCGCTGGTTTGAGTCCCGGCTGGTTCAGTTGGTGTTTCTGTGTGGAGTTTGCATGTTCTCCCATGTTGGTGTTGGATTCCTCCGGGTGCTTCGGTTTCCCCCACAGTCCAAACACATGCGCTATAGGGGAACTGATCAACTAAATTGGCCATAGTGTAAGAGTGTATGTGTATGTGTGTGTGTGTGTGTGTGTGTGTGTGTGTGTGTGTGTGTGTGTGTGAATGAGTGTGTATGGGTGTTTCCCAGTACTGGGTTGCAGCTGGAAGGTAATCTGCTGCGTAAAACATATGCTGGAATAATTGGTGGTTCATTGCGCTGTGGTGACCCCTGATAAATAAAGGGACTAAGCCGAAACGAAAATGAATGAATGAATGATTTAATGAATACAAATCAAATCAAAAATTGGCAAATTAAACGAAGAACAATATAATTATTAAAAATAATTTCAACAAAAATGATTTAATGCAATGAAAAGAAGAAAGAATTGCTTTATTATCTTTATGAGAAAACACAATTTAACAAAGAAATGCATTTCATCCACTTTCTTTCGGCTTAGTTCCTCTATTAATGAGGGGTTGCCACAGAGGAATGAACCACCAGTCCAAACACATGCGCTATAGGGGAATTGATGAACTAAATATAACATTCAGATTCTGTATTGCATGGTAATGATTATTTACAGCAATTATTCTGTTGAGAAACAACACTTTTTACCAAATTCTGTTGATCAAATGTGACTTCAGTGTTGTATATGTAGTTCTTTTCATAATATTCATGAGCTGTCCGCGGTTTCAAATGTTCCTCGAGGCCTGAGAAAGTTCAGGCCATCATCTTAACCTACTCAATCTGGAATGCGATGTGAAGCTAATTACTAAGCTACCGTCATTACTCTAACAGGGTAAAAGTGAATGTTTAGGTTTTAGAAATGGAAAGCGATATTTCACTTGAAGACCCGGCCAATTGAGGGAAACCCGATACACCTGGCGGAGCCTCAGACCTGTATATCTGCCAAAACTGCAGATTGTTTGAGAAGGATTTCTGAGCTTTCGGTTCTGAATTATTACCCAATTCCGCACAAATGCCAACATCCCAGTAACATGGAGATAATGGAGATCCAATTGAGACTTTTAGGATATGTCTACATTAATCTGGATACATCTGAAAACTCAATCGAGTTTCAAAATAGCCGATTTCTCTGACATGTTGATGAATGTTAAAGTCATTTTAGTGTGCATACGTAAAATTTAATAAAAGCTCGGTGGAATAATACCAGGAGGTCAGACGTATTAAAAGTTCTCAGCATGCTGTTATGCTGGCAGTCTTTTTATTTGAACAGCAACTATTTCACCATTCAGTAACGGGTCTAAAACTCAGGATTTTATGCAGCAATGGGGAGTAAATGTTTTGTCAGCTTGTACATGTAGAATGTAATATGAACACTGTGCAGAGTAACATAGAAGGACTCTATTAGCATCGCTCGATGTCATTTGATACTACTGATCATAACATTCTTTTATGGCTTGAAAATGATGTTGATACTGGAACTGCATTGGGTTGGATTAGGTCTCATCTATCTGAATGTTATCAATGTGTATCAGTTAATAAAGAGGCATTAAACTGATTAAAAATACACTGTGGGGTACCACAAGGCTCAGTCCTTATTCCCTTACTTTTTACATTATTCACTGACAGCAGATAATAACTTGACTTCTAGTTGATGATGTGTAAAAGATGCAGAAGGTGGATTCCTCTGCTGAATCATCTGTTGATCTGCATCAATCATCACCAATACTGCAGAAGACCTACTGGAACCAGCATGGACCAAGATTCTCTGAGAAATCAGTCAAGTTTGGTAAAGGAGAAATCATGGTTTGGGGTTACATTCAGTATGGAGAGATCTGCAGAGTGGATGATCAACATCAACAGCCTGAGGTATCAAGACATTTGTGCTGCCCATTACATTACAAACCACAGCAGAGGGACAATTCTCCAGCAGGATAGCGCTCCTCATACTTCAGCCTCCACATCAAAGCTCCTGAAAGCAGAGATGGTCAAAGTGCTCCAGGATTGGCCAGCCCAGTCACCAGACATGAACATTATTGAGCATGTCTGGGGTAAGATGAAGGAGGAGGTGTTGAAGATGAACACAAAGACTCTTGATGAACTCTGGGAGTCCTGCTGAACTCTTTCTTCTTCATTCCAGATGACTTTATTAATCAGTGATTTGAGTCGTGTCAGAGATGTATGGATGCAGTCCTCCAAGCTCATGATGGAGTCAGACACAATATTCATTCTGTCTCCACTGCAGCAGGACTTTATATTCTATACTGCACATTATTTCTGTTCAGTGATGACACTTTAAGCAGAGTCAGACCGCACTGTCCTCATCAAATCAGTCAAAATCAAGACATGATCAGATTTTATTGAGCTCAAATAAGCAAAATCTAGAGGCCTTCACCTTTCATAGAGACACTTCTGACACCAAATCATCAACTAGAAGTTATTATTTGCTGTTCCTAAAACTTGCATAGACGACAAGACTTTAGTCAGGTAGTGTATATACTACCGCTAGGTGATATCATTGAAAAACATGCAGTTAGTTTACATTGTTGATAATACATCGATGGTACACAACTCTATATCTCCTTACAAGCTGATGCTGTGAACAAATTCACAAAACTAAAGGATTGTATTGCTGACATTAAAAAATTGGATGACTAATAACTTTCTATTACTTGTACCTAACACAGAGGTCTTGCTTATTGGACAATAAACCCCACGTGCCAAAACAGTCTTAGTCTTAATCTTGTGGATGATTTTTGATAGATAGGCGAGGCAGTGGTGCAGTAGGTAGTGCTGTCACATCACAGCAAGAAGGTCGCTGGTTCGAAACTCCTGTGTGGAGTTTGCATGTTCTCCCTGCGTTCGCGTGGGTTTCCTCCGGGTGCTCCGGTTTCCCCCACAGTCCAAACACATGCGGTACAGGTGAATTGGGTAGGCTAAATTGTCTGTAGTGTATGAGTGTGTGTGTGGATGTTTCCCAGAGATGGGTTGCGGCTGGAAGGGCATCTGCTGTGTAAAAACTTGCTGGATAAGTTGGCGCTTCATTCCGCTGTGGCGACCCCGGATTAATAGAGACTAAGCCGACAAGAGAATGAATGAATGAATGATTTTTGATCGAAATCTGTGGATGTGCCTAAGTTATTATTATTATTATTATTATTATTATTAAATTGACGCTTCTCTTCACATGAGCCCCAGTGCAGGAGCCGGTGTGTCTGCTCCAGTCCTCAATGAACACAGATCTGCACTCTGGCTGACTCCTCCAGCAGTCCAGGCCCCATCAAGTCTCCATACAAATGGGTTTCTGGGGGGTGAGGTGTAGTGTAGGGGCCACGGCCCTGGCTGCTCCACCCCCTAGGTAGCGTGCACTCATGCTGCCAGTACAAATAAACACGCTTGTGAAGCCCACCAGTGCCCAACCCTTATGCTCCTGGGAGATCCAGCAATGGCTGCATTGTGTTTTGTTGCGGTGAAAGTCGTGCTCATGTACTACACTGCAAAAACATAGCAGTAAATCAGCAGTTTTTGTGATTCGTGTTTTATTTATTTCTGCTTTTGAATTGCATTATGGGATATTAATCTTTCTTACAACATCTTTAACCATGTAAAGTTGTAAAAAGTGACTTGTCTGGACATGTGTATTAGTGTGCAGTGCTGTATTGTCTGGGTTGGTGTTGTATATTACACTACAGAAACCTTGTAATAAACTGTGCAGTGGCGTAGCGGACGGGCACGCACCGCGGGGCGGCCCCGCGTGATTAGGGGGCCCCACGTTGTCGCGATTTTCAATAATTGAAAATCCAGGAACCGCAATAATCAAACTCTTGGGAACAACTGTGGTCGGAACCAAAGTTCACAGGTCTGTGTTCTCTGAACACCTCTCAAGCGGTGGACTACTTCATTCTGATTGCTTGCCGCCGAACCGCGTCATAGCCAATGAAGACGCGCCGCTGTTTCTCGCCGCCGGTTCTCGTTAAAAAATGAATGACTTCAGGCTACTTTGACGCTCTCGCCACTTTCAGTTTGTGATCACTCCTCAGTTTGTGAAGGATTCCCCGCGTTGTTGCTCCACTCCGCCTCTTTTCCCCGCTCCTCAATTTGTGACATAGATATATACACTAGATATTGTATAGGGACCCTGAGCATGCCTCTATAGCGCCGCCACATTGGTACAGTGCTCCCAGGACAAATGTCATTCAAACGCACTAGTCAAGACAGAGTTATTACGTGAAGATGCGGGACTTTAGCGCTGTCTACAAGTGTAGGAACGAGCAAACAAAGAAAACAAAGCACAGAGGCAGAACATTTCATAGGTAATATTTAGTTTTTTTTTCTGTTTTTGTATGATCTGAACTTTTGTGCTAATCAGGTAACGTTATTGATGATAACAGTCACTTACTCCATTCACCATACGGCAAAGCAGCTCCAACTCGCACTAAAAACTCGGCTTATGCTAGTTTTGTTGAATAAAATCAGCAAACAATGCAAAAGAAATATGACAACGAGATGCTGCGCTGCCAGAAACTTGTATTATTGCCGGCTAGTGAACGAGTCACGATGAACGATTCATTCACAAACGAGTCGCTCCCTCCGTCAGTATGAGAAGTGAAAGCAGGAGAGGAGGTGAGTTTCAGGACACGAATTAGATCAAATTTAACAGGGAGGGTGGATAGTACATTTCTGTGCACACAAACACAAGCTTTTTGTCAGGAATGCCCGTGCGGTCACTGATCCATCAATGTAGAAAAGTGATGTAAAATTATAAGTTTCATTATTAAAAAAAAATACTAACATCCAGGAAAACTCCCGATCATAGATATATGTGTATGTCTCTGGCTCTGCCGCCCAACCCCCACCCCCCCTTGAAAACTGGGGGCCCCATCAGTGATCCCTGCAGGGGGGCCTCCGCATTTTGCGCTACGCCACTGAAACTGCAACACATCTTCTGCTATTTTACAGTATTATTTCTCCTGATATAACTTCTTATAGTTGCACAATATATCATTTCAGCATTGAGATCACGATGTGTGTGTCTGCAATAGTCACATCGCAGGATTATTATTTATCAAAACCACCAAATCATAACCATAACAGATTGAAAGTTCGTCATTGGCATGCATTTTAAAGGCATTTCAAGAGCATTCAGGCACAAAAAGTACAACATCTGAAACTTTGTGAAGAATAATTTGACTGAAATATTAATACAAGGACGACTACACAGACGGCGTAGTAGTGCAATGGGTAGCGCTGTCGCCTTACAGCAAGAAGGTTGCTGGTTCGAGCCTCGGCTGGGTCAGTTGGCATGACTGTGTGTAGACTTTCATTGCAGTTTGGCACTTTCACTTTCATTCAGGAACATTTTATTCATGCCTCAGTGACAAGATTTCTGTAGTCCCATATCCTGCTGCGCTGATGGTCGTGGGGAGTGGAGAACATGTGTCTGATTCCAGCGACGCTCCAGGGACAGAGGAGTCTTCATTGAGGCCATCTTCCAGCATAAACCACGGCGAATGAAGTTCTGCACAAGACTTTTGGCCAGCGGAGAAATTAAAATGGTCGTGCCCAACTGAGTCTGGTTCTCTCAAGGTTTTTTTTCTTCACTCTCATCAGGTGAAGTTTTTTTCCCTCTCCGCTGTCGCCACTGCCTCGCATGGTTCAGGATTGGTAGAGCTACGCATCGATGAATTTGCTCTTCAGTGTTTGAACTCTCAGTAATGATTAAATCACACTGAACAGAGCTAAACTGAACTGAACTGAACTTAAACACTAAAACCTGAACCACACTGTTCCAGTTACTATGACCATTTATGTGAAGCTGCTTTGACACAATCTACATTGTAAAAGCGCTATACAAATAAAGCTGAATTGAATTGAATTGAATAGTGTAATATACAACACCAACCCAGACAATACAGCACTGCACACTAATACACATGTCCAGACAAGTCACTTTTTACAACTTTAAAAGGTTAAAAATTGATGTAAGAAAGATCAAGATCTTGTAATGCAACTCAAAAATATTACACAACTCATTTAAACAGCTAATTTAGGGATGTTTTTGACAGTGTACCTGCAGCTCTGTGTGTTTGTTTAGAACGGGTCAGCTGGATTTACGCAGAACCGCTCTGGATCACAGGCTGGCTCTCATTCAGCAGCTGTTCAAACAATCAAACGCACTGATCTAATGGGAGAGACGCTCCCGCACACATTACTCAACATTCTGCTCTCCAGCCTGACCTCGCCCCCCTGGAGAAAAGCCACTGGATATGCACACACAGCACATAATGACCGGGAATATTGCCCAGGTTTAGTGCTCATCGTTAGTGAAGTCAAGCATCGATGGTGCTTTAAACAGACTGCAGTACTGAACGCATGCTCTGCAGACGTAAAGTTAGTGTAAACTGTAAAACAAGCTCTTCTCATTTTTTATTTGTACAGCGCTTTTACAATGTAGATTGTGTCAAAGCAGCTTCACATAAATGGTCATAGTAACTGGAACAGTGTGGTTCAGGTTTTAGTGTTTAAGTTCAGTTCAGTTCAGTTCAGTTCAGCTCAGTTCAGTGTGATTTAATCATTACTGAGAGTTCAAACACTGAAGAGCAAATTCATCGATGCGTAGCTCTGGAATCAGTCTCATGTTCTCCACTCCTCCATGACCATCAGCGCAGCAGCTCAGGATACGGCCTGGTCCAGGATATGGAAACCTTGGGATCATCTCGTCACTGGTCTTGGATCCAATCAGTGACTCCACATAATCTGAGAGCCTAGGGATGAGTATCCCCAGGTGGAATAGGAGCCATAGGGAGAAGGCAGCCATAAACAAGAAGGCTCGACCTCCTTTACTCGACTTTGCTATTCTAGGTACTACCAGAAGCCCTGAGTTTTGAGATCTTAAAGAGCGAGTTCACCACTGACTATATTAAAATAAGGTCATTCCAATTCAGTTTCTAATTACATTATCACATCTTTTTTTTGAGAAAACAGCTGCTTTAGAACTTCAAATGTTCAACAACCCTAACAGTATTATATGTCTTAACAATAAAAATGAAACAAAAACAAAAAACAGACTCAGACGAGGATCAAACCCGGGTCGGCGGCGTCATATTCTAACTTGCTAACCACTGGAACTGCAGGCTGGTTAAATACAAAAAGAGCAAAATAACGCGGTAAAATAATGAATAAGAAGACTGTGGTCAAGTAAATAAATAAATTAATTTAAAAAGTGTGCTGCTTTTTTAAAAAAGACTGCTGAGAGCAACAGATTCTGGAGCTGGGGACACCGGCCCTCGCGGCCAAAAAACAGACCGGCCCACCGGGAATTCTCCAGGTCCTCCCTATTGGCCAATCCGGGCCTGGTTTCTAGTCCAAATATCTAAAAACATTTTCTGGACAAGCAAGAAATATAGTCTTGTTTTCAGAAATAATATGACAAAACTAAGTGAGTTTGTCCTTAAAACAAGCAAAATAGTCCGCCAACAGGGGAAGCAATATGATCTTGTCTTTCCTTTTGACATGATGTTTTTATATATAGCCTTATAATCATTTGAACAATTTTACACCACAGAATTAGAGATTATTAATTCTGAAAATGGTTATTTATTCTTGGTAATTGTTATTTTATTTCATAATAATACAAAAGTATCTGAATGCAGAAGTCAACAACTGAAAAAAAAAAACTAGTAAATATTAACAATATTCTTCTTATACAAAGATAGGAACACTCGTTTTAGGCTTATGTAGACAATAAACATTCACTGGCCACTTTATTAGGTACACCTGTTCAACTGCTTGTTAATGCAAATTTCTAATCAGACAATCACATGGCAGCAACTCAATGCATGTAGGCATGTAGACATGGTCAAGACGATCTGCTGTAGCTCAAACTGAGTATCAGAATGGGCAAGAAAGGGGATTTAAGAGACTTTGAACGTGGCATGGTTGTTGGTGTCAGACGGGCTGCTCTGAGTATTTCAGAAACTGCTGATCTACTGGGATTTTCACGCACAACCATCTCTAGGGTTCACAGAGAATGAAGTAAAATATCCAGTGAGCGGCAGTTCTGTGGGCACAAATGCCTTGAGAATGTCAGAGGAGAATGGCCAGACTGGTTCCAGCTTACAGAAAGGCAACAGTAACTCAAATAAGCACTCGCTACAACCGAGCTCTGCAGAAGAGCATCTCTGAACACACAACACGTCCAACCTTGAGGCGGATGGGCTACAGCAGCAGAAGAGCACACCGGGTGCCGCTCCTGTCAGCTAAGAACAGGAAACTGAGGCTACAATTCACACAGACTCACCAAAACTGGACAATAGAAGATTGGAGAAACGTTGCTGCTCTGATGAGTCTCCATTTCTGCTGACTCATTCGGATGCTCGGCTCACAATTTTGCCTCAACAACATGAAAGCATGGATCATCCTGCCTTGTATCAGCGGTTCAGGCTGGTGGTGGTGGTGTAATTGTGTGGGGGAGATTTTCTTTGGGTCCATTAGTACCAATTGAGCATCAACGCCACAGCCTACCTGAGTATTGCTGCTGACCATGTCCATCCCTTTATGAGCACAGTGTCTCCATCTTCTGATGGCTACTTCCAGCAGGATAACGCAGCATGTCATAAAGCTCAATCATCTCAGACTGGTTTCTTGAACATGACGATGAGTTCACTGTGCTCAAATGGCCTACACAGTCACCAGAGCTCAATCCAATAGAGCAGCTTTGGGATGTGGTGGAACGGGAGATCGGCATCATGGATGTGCAGCCGACAAATCTGCAGCAACTGCGTGATGCTATCATGTCAATATGGAGCAAAATCTCTGAGGAATATTTCCAGTAGCTTGCTGAATCACTGCCACCAGGGATTAAGGCAGATCTGAAGGCAAAAAGCCTAGTAAGGTGTACCTAATAAAGTGGCCAGCGAGTGTGTATATATATAAAGGCATTTTTGAGAGCGATTGAAGTCTAATCTAAGCCTGATTCAAGATTAAATTACACCAGGAATGTTTTCTGTGGTCTGCAATATTTTCAGTTCATACATTCATCTTTTTGGCTTATTCATCTGGGGATGCCACAGCGGAATGAACCGCCAACTATTCCAGCATATGTTTTACGCAGGGGATGCCCTTCCAGATGCAACCCATCACTGGAAAATTCATCAGTTTTGCTATTAAAATGTAAGTTAAATCCACAATTCTTCTCTTTGTTTCACGATTTACAGCTGAAGTCACGTTTACTGTAAACATATTTAGTCTTTTTGGAAAGGTGTGTACATACTGTATGCCTCAGATTTTATACAGCAGCTCACATGAAATCCTACTTGAGGAGACGTTGTGTTCTGCACAGTAATCAGAGTTCAGCAAATAGAGAGTTAACCACTGCTGACTGCTTATTTACACTACTGAGTGGATCAACAATCAGCTAACAAGCCCATTTGCAGGACAATCTTACCACTGGACCACAACAAATCCAGAGCGCAGTAACACACGTAGTGTTGTACAGTGAGTGTGCATGAGTCTACAAAGGTTTGAGATTAAAGTGTTCATCAATTAACCGATAAAAGCGGTCAGCGCAGCTCAAAACCCCACTAGGCTGGCCGGCTTGATTGAAACACTGATGGGTAGGGTCGCGAATCAGACTATGGTCCTTGACCGCAAACTGGAAACCATCGAGGTGAAGCTTGCGGCTCTGCAACAAATTTTGGCCAGATCGGGAGACGAGTGATGGACATTAAATATCTGTGAAATTGGCAGATATTGACCTAAAGTGGAAGTATCTTACTGTCTTTTTTTCGGCTCTCCTCTTACTCCTGCCAGACGGCCTCGGCTGGAAGTAAACAACTCCCTGGGATAAGCAAGATAAGCGGACGCTCTGAAATTCCTGCCCCTGTCAAGGACACCTGCGGGACTCTGGACTATGCAGGCTCACACACACACACAAACATATCTACAGATAAACATTCACCACCGATCCCCATCCAAACGCCTTCGTGTGCTTTTACCCACGTGGGGCGTGGGCGGGGCTGTGACTTGCGCCGGAAATGGCTGCTGGGCCAGTTGGCTGCCCGCACTCAACGGACTGTTTTCCATTACCCCTGTTCCCATCCCCTCTGTCTATGTTGTGTCTTGCCGGTGTGCTTATGCTAAGATAGGGCTGTTTTTCTCCCTTTTCTCACTTTGTCCTAATCAAGGGCAAGCTGAGGGGGTGTTTTTTAGCCTAACTGTCCAAATGTATCTTTCTTCGTTTCTAAATGCTACCTCCTAAGATCTGTCTCCCCTGAAAAGTTGTTTGTGATGTTTTGTGTATGGTCTGGGGGGTCCAATTTCGCTATACGAAAGTGTAGTGACAAATAAAGGCTTGATTGATTGAATTGAACACAGCTATGTGGCGGCACGGTGGCTCATTGGTTAGCGCTGTTCCCTTACAGCAGGAAGGTCGCTGATTTGAGTCCCGGCTGGGTCAGTTGGTGTTTCTGTGTGGAGTTTGCATGTTCTCCCCGTGTTGGCGTGGGTGCTCCGGTTTCCCCCACAGTCCAAACACATGCGCTATAGGGGAATTGATGAACTAAATTGGCCGTAGGGTATGAGTGTGAATGAGTGTGTATGGGTGTTTCCCAATACTGGGCATCCGCATATGCTGGATAAGATGGCAGTTCATTCCGCTGTGGCTAGGAGACTAAGTTGAAATAACTGGAGGAGCATTATCTTTTTCTGCTGAACTATCTATGAACACGGCGAGGCCGCTGCTGAAGGCGAGAAGAGCAGAGCCAAACTAAACAGCTCCAGGTCAAAGGTCAGAGCCTCGACTACAGGGACGTCCGGTTCGCTCAGCGCAGGGTAATGAGCTCAGACACACAGAGGCGGGAATGATCAGGGGAAAGAACTCCAGTCCAGTTTCATCCTCTCACTGACACCTGTCAGATCTGTTCTCCAGAACACACACACACACACACACACACACACACACACACAGAGAGAGAGACAAATGACACACACACACACACACACACACACACACACACACACACACACAGAGAGAGAGACAAATGACACACACACACACACACACACACACACACACACACACACAGTCACACGCTCACAGGCACACACTCATACACGCACACACACACACGCGCGCACACACACACACACACACACACACACACACACACACACACACACACACACACACACACACACACAGACAATTCACACACACACATACACACACAGAGACAGACAAATGACACACACACACAAACAATTCACACACACACACACACAGACAGACAAATGACACACACACACACAGACAATTCACACACACACACACACACACAGACAAATGACACACACACACAGACAAATGACACACACACACACAGACAATTGACACACACACACATACACACACACACAGACAAATGACACACACACACACACAGACAATTAACACACACACACACACATACACACACACAGACAAATGACACACACACACACACACACACACACATAGACAAATGACACACACACATAGACAAATGACACACACACACAGACAAATAACACACACACACACACACACAGACAAATGACACACACACACACAGACAATTAACACACACACACACACACACACACACACACACACACAGACAATTAACACACACACACAGAGACAAATGACACACACACACAGACAAATGGCACACACACACAGACAAATGGCACACACACACAGACAAATGGCACACACACAGACAAATGACACACACACACAGACAATTAACACACACACACACACATACACACACATGTGAACACAGTCACAGAGACACACACACAAACACATTCACGCACATGTGAATACACACTCACAGAGAGACAGACACAGAGACACGCATACGCACATACACAGACAGACAGATGTATAAACAAACACCAACACATTCACAGAAACACACACAAACACAGTCACAGAGACACACACACACTCACACAAACAGACATAGACTTAGACACACATTCATGTACACATGAACACACACACACACACATTAATGTATACATAAACACATACAGACGGACAGACATACACACACAGAAACACTCACAGAGACACACACACACACAAACACACACAAATACACATGCACGCACAGACACACAAAGACAGACTCACAGAAGAGACACACGCAGAGACATGCGCACACACACACACACACACACACACACACAGACAGACAGATGTATAGACATAGACAGACACACACTCACAGGAACACACTCAAACACACACTCAAGTCACAGAGACAAACACACACACACACAAACACACACTTATAGGGAGAAGTGCTTCATTTCTGGGTTTTCCGCCAACTCCTCCAGTTTTAGCAGGCCGGAGGTCCAGAGTTTTCCCAGGAGGCTTCAGGATACGTGACTGAGCGCATGCAGCACTCCGTCACTGAGAACACCACTCTCTCTCTGCTCTGTTATTCAGTGCCGAGTCTCGCTTTCCAGCACACACATACATGTCCTGATGTCATGCTGGAGTCTCGTACAACAGGTTTAACTGCATCTAAACTCTGAAAACATTGACATTTTCTCACATTAGGAGTTTAATATTTGAATCATTTTGCACTGACTTTAATTCAATTCATTTGAATCAATATAGGGCTTAGGTCAGGGGTCTCAAACTCAATTTACCTGGGGGCCGCAGGAGGCAAAGTCTGGGTGAGGCTGGGCCGCATAAGGGATTTAACAAAATAAAGTGCTCAAATGTCATTATTAACAGTTTTAATTATTTCTTCTGAACATGAAGTGTCCTGAACATTAATAGAACATTGAGTGAAGATTATGAACAGTTCTTCTGAACACGGCATCTTTTGCCTACTTCTTACTGCCAGAGACTTGACAGCGCTTCTTCTCACAAATCTGAACCACATTTGGCTTTAGAGCGGAAGCAGTTGAGACCCTCAGTATGGCTTGAAGATGATCATCAAGTCTAGACCTGTACTTTGACTTATTGAAGTCCTAGGGAAAAAAAGGGGGGGAACTCACTCAAAACTTCCATTCCCTCACCTAAAAAAAAGGCGTATATATGTATAAATAAAACACCCCCACCCCACTCCAGTCACATCAGTCTGTACCAGTCTGTATCTACCTATAATATCAATATATATAAGATGCAAGGCAGGCACGTGCACACATAGGGCTCAACCTGTGCAGAGCACATGCCCTTTTTAGTCTTTGATAGAAAGCGCCCTTCCAAAATGATCAAAAGTGCTCTCTCTCCCCGCTCCGCTGATTCTGTCAGTGTACAGCGGTCGGCGCGGGCCACAAAATATTGCACTGAGGGCCGCAAATGGCCCGCGGGCCGCGAGTTTGAGACCCCTGGCTTAGGGTCTTTAAGCCCCTCCACCATCCATAGCCATCTCTGCTCTGATTGGTCAGCTGGTTAAGTCTGTTTTAAACGGTCTTTCTATGTCGTAAAGGGAAATGCCTATTTCAGAGTGTTTGTATTAAGTTTGAAGTATGCAAAGGAGTTAATTGGATCATGTTGATGTAGATTGGAGCTTATATTGTGTGGAGTCTCCTACAACAGATTTAGATGCATTTAAAGTCTTTAAAACATCGTTATTTTCTCAGAGTGTGTGTTTAATATTTAAATCATTTTGCACTGAATTCGATTCGGTTCGTTTGAATCAATTTAGGGTGTAGGGGCTATAAGCCCCTCACCCTTCCATAAGCCAGCTCTGCTTTGATTGGACAGCTGGCCAAATCTGTTTTAATTGGTTCATACTTATCGTAATAAAACACAGACTCAGAGTGTTCTTAAGGTTGGATTATGCAAATGAGTGACTTTGATCATGTTGATGTAGAATGTTAGCAGATTTATACTTTATAGTCCCCAAAAAATAATTTAAATACATCTAAGATCTGAAAACATTGTCATTTCGTGTTTCGTTGCCTTGTGCTTGTACATGTATAATGAAAATAAAGTTTAATCTAATCTAAAATTTTCTCTGAGAGTGTGTTTAATATTTGAATCGTTTTGCACTGACTTGATTCAGTTCGTTTGATTCTAAAGGTGCGTTCGACTTCATGCAGCGCTGCGCAGATCGATCGAAATCTGTCTTAAAGCGGTGCATTCTGGTTAGAAATCTTGTCCGGATTGATGCTGCGCCGACGCCACGTGACTGTCACATGTGGCATCAAAGTACCGCGACAGCGCTCCGAGATCAGACGGCAAACTCAGACCGTGCAGCTTCTGAAGAGCGACTGCAGGAGATCTGATGACGACACCGATATTACACGATTGGCCGAGTTCACCACATGACAACAAACACGTGTATTTCGGGTTTATAATTGGACAAATTCCGATTCAAAAGTTTTAAAACAAACAATTCACTTTTCACACCCTCTCTATCCTGTACACATCTTGCTAATTAAAAGATTACAAATATTTTACTGCAGTAATCATCTTTTGTTACATAATCTGGTTATAAAGGTTAGCTTGTTTGCACAGGTTTATTTTTTTACTTTTTTATACAGACTATTTACTGCATTCATCTCCATGAACGATTTAAATGATATATTTTAGTGTATATTTTAGTGAATAACCTAAATAAGTCTTACAGACTTGAAATAATAAAATCATCATTGATCCTGCCACCTTAAAGCTCTCTTAACAAATTAAAGTAAAGAACTATTTTATTAAATAATTATAAAATGGTTTTATTATTATAATATAATATATATTTCATTTTCTGTCTAGCAGTTTAAAGGCTACCTGCTCTTTCTGGGAAACTTCTACATCGCTCACTTATTTTACCTTTTGTTCTGTTCAACACAATCTTTTTGGATTAAAATGCTTTTTTGAAAATTCATTCATTATCCAAAATAATGTCATTTATTAAGACCTAATCAAAACACCTTGTTTTGCTTTTTACATTGGACATTTTTATATCTATAAATGTACATATATGTAAACCCTTTTTTAGCATATTCAAACAAGAAGTACAAGCCTAAAGTTTGATGTTTAACTCCTAGAATTTATGCTTATTGCTTTGTATTTAATAGACCTGTTCGTTTTTATGTTTATATTAACCTCTCATTTCCTCATATTTCTCTTATGCATTTGTTATATATTTTATTCATAATTCTCTCTTATTGTTTAAAAATGAACTATAGTTTGTAGAGACTGTATTCTGTTTTACTTGTAAATGTTTTGTTGTTATAAATAAAAATAACAAAAAAATGATGATGCCATGTGATCGGTCATCATGACTGCAGCAACTTTGAGTCCCGAAGTGTCCAGCTGTCCGTCTTGACGGCTCCGTTTTCAACTCCGCCCCCGCCTGCGCTCGGCTAATCTCGTTGATCACCGGCTGCAGCTGAGCTTCATGTCGAACGCACCTTAAGTGTCTGTAAGCCTCTCCCCCTTCCCTAAGACAACTCTGCTCTGATTGGTCAGCTGGCCAAGTCTGTCTTTCTGTCATAAAGGGAAACGCCCATTTCAGAGTGTTCTTATTATGCTTGACTTATGCAAATGAGTTACATTCGTTCATTTTCCTTTGGCTTAATCTTTATTCCAGAGGTCACCACAGCGGAATGAACCGCTAACTATTCCAGCATATGTTTTACACAGCGGATGCCCTTTCAGCCACAACCCAGTACTGGGAAACACTTATACTGTGCACACTCATCCACACACACACACAATTAAACACTACGACCAATTTAGTTAATCAATTCTGTGTTTGGACTGTGGGGGAAACCGGAGCACCCAGAGGAAACCCACACCAACATGGGGAGAACATGCAAACTCCACACAGAAATGCCAACTGACCCAACTGAGACTCGAATCAGCGACCTCGCTGTGAGGCCACACTGCTAACCACTGAGCCACCCGATCATGTTCACTGATCAATTCAATACGCCAAAAAACAACATTAATTTGTTTCCCCGTTGTCAGATTATTTTGCATATTTTTAATGACAAACTCACTTAATTTTGACTCATTATTTCTGGAAACAAAGCAAAATGTCTGCTTGAATTTTTAGATATTTGTACAAAAAACAAGACAAAGAAATCCAAGTGTGTGTGTGTGTGTGTGTGTGTGTGTGTGTGTGTGTGTGTGTGCGGTGACTCGTGAACACAGACTTTAGTAAACAAACATTAGCTGTCTCTGCAGTGATGTGTGAGCCATTAAACCCTCAACGACTGATAACCTCCACAGACAGACTAAAAAGGGAGATTGAAACACATTCCTCATCCTAGTGCACTTCATCAGTTTTGCAGACAGCACAGGGAGGGAGTGTGGTGATATAGAGACCAAACCTCCCAGTCTCACACTGACCTCAGTGCTGGCTCTCTTACTGGAAGTGAAGTGGAAATCTACAGTATACACACACTCTCTCACTCATTTACTACATGACAGCATGAGCTGCTGATACACCAATTACACAGAATGTTCTGGAAAGGTTCTCTCCAAGTTAGCTTTCTGTCTGTCTGTCTTTTTTCTTTCTTTCTGTCTATCTCTTTCGTTTTGTCTCTTTCTTTCTTTCATCATTTCTTTTTGTCCTTAATTAATTATATCTGTTATAATCAGACCGGATATAAACAGTCTGCTGAATCACTCAGGCCCCGTTTACACTAAAGTGTTTTAGTTTGAAAACGCATAAGTTTTGCTACTGTTACGCCATCCGTCCACACTACGCCGGAGGTTTTGAGCGCCGGAAACTGAGCGTTTTGGAAATGCTGGAGAGACTGTTTTCATTCTGAATCGCTGCTGCTCCGTCTCAGTGTGGATGAGGGAAAACGGAGACATCTGAAAACGGAGGCGGGGCTGCTGAGATTCGCTCCCTGATTGGGGCTTTTGTGTCATTGTGTATCCTTCCCTTATTCGTCAATCACATGACTATAACACATGGCTTTACCGCTACTGGAAGACAGCAGACCAGCCTTCACTGTGAACAACAACATGGACACAGAAATGGGAGCGTTGTTTGCACTAGTGTCTGTTTTAGGCACCATTGTGCAGTTAGGCAAGGCAAAGCAAGGCAAGTTTATTTATATAGCACATTTCATACACAGTGGCAATTCAAAGTGCTTTACATAAACAAGAATAAAAGAAACAAGTAAAATAAAAATAAAAACAAATAATAAAAATGTGTGAAAAAAACACAAAAACAGGTCAAATGTGATATAAAAGAATGAAGAAGAAGAGAAAAACATGATAGTGCGATCTGTCGGACGCAGCACAGTGCTCATTCAGTAAAGGCACAGCTAAACAGATGTGTGTTCAGTCTTGATGTGAATGTGCCTAATGTTGGAGCACATCTGATCATTTCTGGAAGCTGATTCCAGCAGTGAGGGGCATAGTGGCTAAAAGCTGATTCACCCTGCTTTGACTGAACTCTTGGAACTTCTAGTTTCATTTGTAAGTCGCTTTGGATAAAAGTGTCTGCTAAATGACTAAATGTAAATGTAAATGTAGTTTATATGATCCTAAAGCACCTTCTTATCTGCACTCACTTCTGCAGATCTATGTGCCCTCCAGAAACTTGTGTTCTGTGAATGAACGTCGCCTCGTGGTTCCATCCCAAAGAGGGAAAAAATCACTTTCGCGAACGCTCACGCTCAATCTGCCCAGTTGGTGGAATGAACTCCCTAACTGCATCAGAACAGCAGAGTCACTCGCTACTTTCAAGAAACGACTAAAAACTCAACTATTTAGTCTCCACTTCACTTCCTAATCTGCAATTGCCTCTCTGGATATCACACTAACTGTACCAAAAAAAAAAAAAAAAAAACTACTAACACTTCCCTTCTTAGACTTTACAGACCTGAAACTTGCCTTTAGTACTTATTCATTGTTGCTCTTAGTTGTGTAAATGGCTTCCTTGTCCTCATTTGTAAGTCGCTTTGGATAAAAGCGTCTGCTAAATGACTAAATGTAAATGTAAATGTAAATGTAAAGATCTGAGTGATCTGTTGGGTTTGTATTGAGTGAGCATATCTGTAATGTATTGAGCTCCTAGGCCATTTAGTGATTTATAGACCAGTAATAATACTTTAAAATCTATTCTGAATGTAACTGGCAGCCAGTGTAAAGACCTGAGGACAGGTGTGATGTGCTCTGATTTCCTGCTTCTGGTCAGAATTCTGGCTGCAGCGTTCTGGATGAGCTGCAACTGTCTGACTGTGTTTTTGGGAAGACCAGTGAGGAGTCCATTACAGTAATCCACCCTGCTGCTGATAAAAGCATGAACAAGTTTCTCTAAATCTTCACTAGAAACAAAGCATCTGATTCTTGCAATGTTTCTGAGATGATAGTATGCTGATTTACTGACTGCTTTGACATGACTGTTGAAACTCAGATCTGACTCCAGAGTCACACCAAGATTCTTCACCTTATTTTTTGTTGTTTGACCTTTAGAGCCTAGGTACGCATTCACCTTGAGTACCACATCATTGTTCCCAAACGCAATGACTTTATTTGTTATTCATTTGTAACGTTTAGTAACTCGACCTCGTCGTCTGTCCACAAAAATACCTCTCTTGCTTTCTTTGCCATCGCGTTCATTGTTCAACCGGTGTTTCACGAGTTCGCACTTGCATTCGTTTAAGTATAAAGCGTATTTGGCGTGCTGTCCGGGGGGAGGGCTCTGAGCTCGAGGAGACACCCCAACTCGAGTTATTCCCCTTATAAGGAAACAAAGAGGAGTTGGGATTCGAGCGAAGTATCTAGCCCGGCCCCAGAGCGCTCCCCCCGGGAATGAAATGCAAGAGGTGAGGTGACGGGGTGGTGGAGGGATGCTGAAGTCGTGAGATGCTGCAGGTAAGACAGCTTTGGTATATATAGGCGTTGCTCAGAAACTAATTTGATGATGGGATAATTGTCAATGACGTATTCGATACTGAAACTTCTGCACATGCTCCTCCCGAAATTTGTTTACAAACATCACTTCACGAGTTCGCACTTGCATTCGTTTAAGTATAAAGCGTATTTGGCGTGCTGTCCGGGGGGAGGGCTCTGAGCTCGAGGAGACACCCCAACTCGAGTTATTCCCCTTATAAGGAAACAAAGAGGAGTTGGGATTCGAGTGAAGTATCTAGCCCGGCCCTAGAGCGCTCCCCAAAAAACGCTATTTGTTACAGGACAGCAGCCAGACAATGTGCAAGCCCCCCAAAATTGCTGATCTTAAAAATTTGGAGGGGTGCTGTTGAGTTATAAGGTATGTGTTTCGGGAGGAAGCAGTTGCTGTGTTGATAGTGGTGCATGATGAATGTCTCTAGCAAGAGTGTCTGCTCCCACAGGAGACGGGCGTCTTCCGTGGGAGTGGTCACTGCATTAGCAATGTTGTGTGTTAAAGTATGCATCCCCGTAATAGCTGTCACTGTGCTGACAGTGGTGTATGATGAGGTATGAGTCTCTCATAAGAGTGGTCACTGCGCTTGCAGTGCTGCGTAAGGTGTACGTCTCCCGTAGGAGCAGCCACTGCGCTTGCGGTGGTGCATAATTATAAGGTGTACATCTCCCGTAGGAGCGGTCACTGCACTTGCAGTGGTGTATAGTTATGAGGTGTACGTCTCCCGTAGGAGCGGTCACTGCGCTTGCAGTGGTGCGTAATTATAGGGTGTACGTCTCCCGTAGGAGCGGTCACTGTACTAACAGTGGTGCATAATAGTAAGGTGTGTGTCTCCTGTATGAGGTATGAGTGGTTACTGCCCTAGAGGCAGTGTGTAATAAGGTGTATGTCTCCTGTAGGAGCAGTCACTGCGCTTGCAGTGGTGCATAATTATAAGATGTGCGTCTCCCGTAGGAGCAGTCACTGCGTTTGCAGTGGTGCATAATTATGAGGTGTACGTCTCCCGTAGGAGCGGTCACTGTACTAACAGTGGTGCATGATAATAAGGTGTGTGTCTCCTGTATGGGGTATGAGTGGTCACTGCCCTAGAGGCAGTGTGTAATAAGGTGTACATCTCCCGTAGGAGCAGTCACTGCGCTTGCATTGGTGCATAATTATAAGGTGTACGTCTCCCGTAGGAGCCGTCGCTGCACTTGCAGTGGTGCATAGTTATGAGGTGTACGTCTCCCGTAGGAGCAGTCACTGCGCTTGCAGTGGTGCATAATTATAAGGTGTACGTCTCCCGTAGGAGCGGTTACTGTACTAACAGTGGTGCATAACAGTAAGGTGTGTGTCTCCTGAATGAGGTATGAGTGGTCACCGCCCTAGAGGCAGTTTGTAATAAGGTGTACGTCCCCCGTAGGAGCAGTCACTGCGCATGCAGTGGTGCATAATTATAAGATGTGCGTCTCCCGTAAGAGCGGTCACTGCACTTGCAGTGGTGCATAAATATGAGGTGTACGTCTCCCGTAGGAGCGGTCACTGTACTAACAGTGGTGCATGATAATAAGGTGTGTGTCTCCTGTATGGGGTATGAGTGGTCGCTGCCCTAGCGGCAGTGTGTAATAAGGTGTACATCTCCCATAGGAGCAGTCACTGCATAATTATAAGGTGTGCGTCTCCCGTAGGAGCAGTCACTGCACTTGCACGTCTCCCATAGGAGCGGTCACTGCACTTGCGGTGATGCATAATTATAAGGTGTACATCTCCCATAGGAGCGGTCACTGCGTTAGCGGTGGTGCATAATAAGATATGCGTCTCCCGTAGGAGTGGTCACTGCACTAGCAGTAGTGTATAATCAAGCGTGTGTCTCCCGTAGGAGCCGTCACTGCACTTGCAGTGGTGCATAATAAAGTGTACGTCTCCAGTAGGAGCGGTTACTACACTTGTAGTGGTGCATAATAATAAGGTGGGCTTCCCCGGTGGGAGCGGTCGCTGGACTAGCAGTGATGCTTGATGAGGTGTATGTCTCTAGTGGGAACTGTCACTGCACTTGCGGTGGCACATGATAAATAAGGTGTGCATCTCCAGTGAGAGCGGTCACTGCGTTAGCAGTGGTGCATAATAATGATGTGTACGTCTACCATAGGAGCAGTCACTGCGCTTGCAGTGGAGCATAATAAGGCGTGTGTCTAGAGTGGAAGCAGCCACTGTGCTTGCAGTAGTACGTAATAGGGTGTGCATCCCCAATGAGATCGGTCGCTGTGCAGCAGCGACCTTATAATAGAACTCCTTGAAGGGGTTAATGACCAGGGTTAGGAAGGTTTAGAGGTTGAAATGGTAAAAAAGGGGCAACGATAGCGCATTTCCACTGACTTTTAGGTTTAATTTCTGTGGAAAACTTAATTGATAGGATTAAAGGAACTTAAGGTAGTGCAAGGAGCATTGAGCAGTACCTGAAGTTTTGAATGGAGTTCCATGGTTTATACTGAGTGCAATTGCGACTTGAAATCGCAGTGAAAATAGATAGGGTAAGCTAGTAATGGGATTCTGGATGATTTCTGAGCTGAAGTTGCTTATCAGCTTGGTGTTATTATTACTCCAGAATTACTTATCAAATTTATTTAAGCAATTTATTTTATAGACGCGTGTTGTCTATGTAAACGTTAATAACGTACTTAAGTTTATACATGTTAAGTACCTAGACGATGAATCTAAGGAATATAGTCTATACGTGGCCCAAGATCACAGGTGGGAGGAAAAGAGAAGAGGGGCTGCCGGCGTTAGTGACGTCAGCAGAGGCAGCCTCACGCTGGCACTTACGTCGGGGTCTGACAGAAAAATCAGGGACTAGAGCCGTTTGCGGAGGCATGCTCACGCTACTGATGAACCTAGAATCACAGGTGGGAGGAAAGAGAAGAGAGGCTGCCGGCGTAAGTGACGTCAGCGGAGGCAGCCTCACGCTGGCACTTACGTCGGGGTCTGACAGAAATTTAGGGACTAGAGCCATTCGCGGAGGCGTGCTCACGCTACTGATGACCCTAGAATCACAGGTGGGAGGGAAAGAGAAGAGGGACTGCCGGCGTAAGTGACGTCAGCGGAGGCAGCCTCACGCTGGCACTTACGTCGGGGCCCGACAGAAAGTTGGGGATTAGAGCCGTTTGCGGAGGCGTGCTCACGCTACTGATGACCCTAGAATCACAGGTGGAAGGAAAAGAGAAGAGGGGTTGCCGGCGTAAGTGACGTCAGCGGAGGCGGCCTCGCGCTGGCACTTACGTCGGGGCCTGACAGAAATTTGGGGACTAGGGCCGTTTGCGGAGGCATGCTCGCGCTACTGATGACCCTAGGATCACGGGTGGAAGGAAAGAGAAGAGAGGAGAGCTACCAGTGCTAGTGACGTCAGCGGAGGCGGCCTCACGCTGGAACTTGCGTCGGGGCCTGAAGAAAGTTGGGGGCTAGAGCCGATTGCGGAGGCGTGCTCGCGCTACTGATGGCCCTAGGATCACAGGTGGAAGGAAAAGAGAAGAGAGAAGGGGCTGCCGGCGTTGGTGACATCAGCGGAGGCAGCCTCACGCTGGAACTTACATCAGGGCCTGAACAAACCTGGTTAATCTGCAAGCGGCATGAAGGAAGACTCCGCTTGTTAAGTGGTGACCTATTGGTGACGCAAGTAATACTGTTTCCGGGTCCAAGCCGCCACTCATTTGAGTTGAGAAATTTCTTCGTTAATGATCACTTTAAATTCTCATCACACAATAAAGTTAATTTTATACAATAAAGTAAATTTTATACAAAATCAGTGTACACAAGCATTGCTTGCTGCATAACAATTACCAAAAAACAATAAGCAATTTATAAAAATTTATCACTTTCTGCTTGTCAGATTTAAGGTGTGGACGTATGTATAGGGTATATGCTGAACTACTGCTTTTCCCATGCTGATACACTTCCAGTGACCTGTTATTGTGAACTTTTTCCGTTTGTACAGTTCCTTATACAGCATCGATGTTGTAATGTCATTAAAATACATTCAGTTAAGTTAACTTTAGCATTTATTTGGTTGCTCAAGCGTAAAATTAGACAGAAGCTGTTTACTCGCACGCGGTCGTCAGAATCGGCAGGCTAACGCATAAGCTCCATTAAACATACTGGGGTCAAATAAATGCTCATATTATAAAGATATGGCGATATCACTCAGCTAGTGGAAATCGCTCATTTTTAAAGAAAACAGACCTTAAACTCACTGGCTTGCGTTGGCATTCAATTCGCCCGAAGTGCTTAGCCCAGGTTACTGGGAAATTAAGAGTCCTATTAGCATGCTTTGGCATATACCCCGTTGTGATAATGATTTCGAAAGTAATAAATTGCTTTGTAAACATTATGATTAACATTTCGTGAGTCTCCCCATGTAGTAAGTTAAGAAATTATTTGTTTATGATCAATTTTAAACATATTACACGATAAGTTAGTTTTATACAGAGTCATGTTGTACACAACCATTTTTGGGCTTGCTGCATAACAAATACCAAACTTTTTAACAATTTATAAAATTAATCACTTGCATCATGTATGAGGCATAGACATATATATTGTGATCATGATTTTCGAAAGTAATAAATCGCTTTGTAAACGTTATAATTACCATTTCATGGGTCTCCCCATGCAGTTGAATAGAGCGCTTGGAC
>NC_141037.1:2187500-2325000 GCF_052040795.2 Danio rerio
CTTTAATAACTCATCTCTAATAACTGATTTATTTTATCTTTGCCATGATGACAGTAAATAATATTAGACTAGATATTCTTCAAGACACTTCTACACAGCTTAAAGTGACATTTAAAGGCTTAACTAGGTTAATTAAGGTAACTAGGCAGGTGTCACCGACTCGGTCCCAGTCATTCCCCTCGCTGGCCAGCAGAGGTCATCATCACCGGACTTCTAACATTACGTCATCCACTTACACTGATAGCCTGCACACGTGCAGCTCATCCAGTTAATGACCCACGCTCACACATATAAGCAGCACACACACTCCAGCTCTTTGCGAAGTCTTGTTCTGCCCCGGTTAACACTACTGAGCGGTTCTCATCCTTGTCTGCTTTCCCGTTGCTTACCTTGCTTTGATCACCGACCTTGTCCTGCCTGCTGCCTGCCTTGTACCTTTGCCTGAACCTCGACTCTGATCCACGCCGCCTGCCTTGAACTCTAGCCTGTACACCGACTTTGAGATTCACCGCCTGCCTCTGACCCATGCCTGCATACTCATCCTGTGTTTACCTGCTGCCAGCCCTTCGACCATATACTACTGTGTCTGATGTGAGTTCGCACACGCATTACATCTGTGTGCTTATTGTTATTAAACTGTGTTTAATAAACATACTGCAAATGGATCCCTCTGTGTCAGCCACTTCGTTACAGCAGGTTAGGGTAATTAGGCAAATTATTGTTTAATGATGGTTTGTTCTGTAGACTATCGAAAACAAAATATAGCTTAAAGGGGCGAATAATATTGTCATTAAAATGGTGTTTAAAAAAATTAAATACGGCTTTTATTCTTGCCGAAATAAAACAAATAAGACTTTCTCCAGAAGAAAAAATATTATCAGACATACTGTGAACATTTCCTTGCTCTGTTAAACAATGTTTGGGAAATACTTAAAGAAAAAAAAAAAATCAAAGGGGGGGTGAATATTTCTGACTTCAACTGTCATCACCATCATCATCATCATCATCATTTTCTGCCGCTTTTCTGGGGCCGGGTCGCAGGGGCAGCAGTCTTAGGAGAGAACGCCAGCCTTCCCTCTCCCAAGACACTTCTTCCAGCTCCTCCGGGGGGATCTCGAGGCAATCCCAGGCCAGCCGAGAGACATAGTCCCTCCAGCGTGTCCTGAGTCTTCCCCGAGGCCTCCTCCCGATGGGACATGCCTGGAACACCTCCCTAGGTAGGCGTCCAGGAGGCATCCGAAACAGATGCCTGAGCCACCTCAGCTGACTTCTCTCGACTTCAACTGTACATGCTTCAATTCCAACACGAATCTTTGATGGCAGTGAGTTTAATGCCAAGATCAGACTGCATGATTTTCAAAGTAGTCGTGTCACAGATGTTTTCACACTGCATGACTATCTGGGCTAGCGTTTCGTCACTGCTTTGTTTACACTGCAAGATGGTTCGGCGACAGGGGCTTTCACATTGCATGACTTTACTATAGGGAGAATCGCCGACAACTTCGTCCAAACTACGTCTCACAGCCAAAAACACGTCGTATATCTTTTGTTATTAACTACATAATGAGAAAGAAGCCTTGAATGGGGTAGAACATGTACATGTTTGCTCACCTGGGTTTGAAGGGAATTAGCCATTTCTCCTCAACGTTGATAATAAACTAATTTCTTTCTGTATGAAACGTCAAACAGACACAGTTGCTCCTGAGTCCTGTCAAACCTCCACTAGTTTTTCATCCATTTCGTGGGTCCAAATAAACCGAAAAAGATCGCTTTTAACTTCTCCCCCAGCCTCCCGCTGACCTGCAGCAGTTATACACACACACACACACACACACACAAGTGAAAGCTGCTCTCTCATTGGCTGTAGGCGATCGCTGGTGTTATTTTCAGTCAGAACTCAATTCACACGGCATGATTTGAATCGCCGACAGCTCCAGATTTTCAGCACGCCAAATATCTCGCAGGCATCAGCGACTCATCGGCGATTCTCTCAGATCGTGTCTTTGAAGGTTCACACTGTGTGATTGTCACTCACGTGCATGAGCAGTGATTTGCCGGTGATTTCAGGCATTTGTCGGCGATTTCTCAAAACCTGTCGGCGAGCCAAAATCGGGGCTAAAATCACGCAGTCTGAACTAGGCATAAGTCAGAATCTTCATCTCTGCAGTACTTACACACACCAAACGTTACTGCTTTAATCCTATCTATACTCTGATCATACACACCAAAGTTGGGTTGATGGATGATGCCATCACCCTCACCAGCGGTGTAAAGTAACTAATTACAAACACTCAAATTACTGTAATGGAGTAGTTTTTCCTCAGGAATTTTAATTCACTAAGTAGTTTTATAAATGTGTACTTTAAATTTCCCTTGAGTACATGTTTACTGCAGTATCAGTATTTTAACTCCACTACTACCTTCGACTTGGTGATCCCAAGGTGTCCATATCCTGGACCATGCCGTATCCTGAGCTGCTGCTGCGCTGGTGGTCATGGGGGAGTGGAGAGCATGAGACTGATTCCAGTGACGCTCTAGGGACAGACGAGTCTTCGCTGAGGCCATCTTCCAGCCTCCACTACTGAGACTGCAGCTCTGCACAAGACTTTTGGCCAGCGGAGAAATTAAAATGGTCGTGCCCAACTGAGTCTGGTTCTCTCAAGGTTTTTTTTCTTCACTCTCCTATCAGGTGAAGTTTTTTTCCCTCTCCGCTGTCGCCTCTGGCTTGCATGGTTCAGGATCTGAAAAGCTATGCATGGATGGATTTGCTCTTCAGTGTTTGGACTCAGATGATTTCAAACCACACTAAACTGAGTTAAACTGAACTGAACTTAAACACTAAAAACTGAACCACCCTGATCCAGTTATTATGACCATTTATGTGAAGCTGCTTTGACACAATCTACATTGTAAAAGCGCTGTACAAATAAAGCTGAATACTTTCCTTCAACCTGCAGTCACTACTTTATTTATTTTTGTCTTTGGGGATTTGAAAATTCAGTCCTGTGATTCCTGTTCAATCAAACTGCACTTACAATACAGTTGAAAGCAGAATCTTTTATATACTGTATAAAAGGCACATCACCATTTAAAAAGAGTCAGATGTTAATGTGACTAAACTTTTCCTTATTTAGGTAAGTTAGGATGATCACATGTTTCTGTTCTGCTTAATAGCAGAATAATGAGAGAGATATGTGTTGAGAAATTGTTATAATTCTTCTTGAAAGTCAAGTTTACACACAATAAGATTATTCTGCCTCTGATAAAGCTCAGATGATGATGTCAAGGTTTTGGAAGTTTCTGATTGGCTAATTGACAACATTTGAGTTAATGTGAGGCACAACTGTAGAATAGTATTTGGGGAAAAGCTCAAACACACTGCTTCCTTGTGTGACAACATGGGAAAACCAACAAGCCAGAATCAACAACAAAGCCAGATTACCATTAGCTAAATTACACTGCAGACTAATATTGGAGACATGTCCTGTGAACTGATGGAGCTAAGATTGAACTGTTTGGCCATAATGAGCAGTGTTACATTTGGAGGACAAAGGGGAAAGAGCACAAGCCTAGGAACACCACCCCAACTGTGCAGTATGGGGGTGGCAGCATCATGTTGTGGGGCTGTTTTGCTGCAGGAGGGACTGGTCCACTTCACAGCATAGATGCATTAATTTGTTAAGAATGAATTAATTATTTATAAACAATTAATTCCCCGCCGCCTACGTCGAAAATGCCACCGTCCATCACGATGTTTCACATTAAACATTGTGCGATGCCAAATTGGTCAACATCGCCCAACCCTTCACCAAACTTTATACTTTAATCAATATCTATATTTTCAATACACACACACCAAACTAGTGCAAAATAAAAAAAAGGTGTGAAACATTTTACTAACAACTTAGTTCTGTGGAAAATCGGTTTAAAAATAGCCTTCGAAGACCCTTACGGGAGTGTTTTATGACTGTACACTCAGTAGATGAATCAATCAGCAGTGTTAAATGTGAATCTTTCCTTCCTCACGAAGTCTGAAACATTTCCTGTCAATTCAGAGGAGAACAATCCATCGACAGAAAGATGCAATTCCTCAAACTCCTGCCAACTGATTATGAGCCGAAACACAGATTAACCCATCAGATACTCTTTAGAAATCAAACAAAAGCCCCTTTCACACATACAGACCTTTCCGGAAAATTACCGGCAATTTTCCGGAAAGGTCTGTATGTGTGAACAGGCCCTTTTTGAAAATACCGGTAAATTCGTTCTGGCTATTTTCCGGAAAGAGAAGTTGTAACATTACCGGTAATTTGCCGGAATGCTGCACTGTGTGAACGCAGAAGGAAGATTGCTGGAAAAAGCGCGTCCACGTCTAGAACGTGCTGACGTGAGACACCTGCTTTAGCCAATCAGAACAGTCAGACGCATTCACGTGCGCGCGGTTTATGAGAATAAAAGCCTTTGAATATTTTTTCCAGACACCTTTAGCTGCTAGATGTTAGTCAGATAATGTTTCTATGTTCCTTCTAAATGCTGTGTAAATAATTATCGATAAAATGTTTATGATAATCCGTTGTTTGTTTACCTTCAAGCTTTGCGTGTGCCCGTGAGCGCCCATAGCGCCAGCACACACGCATATCATGAACATCTCGACATGCGAAAGTGTTTCCCTATGTTTTCATTAGAGTTGTACTCAATACTGATCCATCCGAAGAGTTTGTAATGTAGTCAAATGTTTACAAACACAAGCGCAGCCGTTTAGAGGTCATTTCTGGTTAATGATGTCAGAATTTACCGGCAATTTGCGATGGATGTGTGAATGCTCTTTTCCGGAAAAATTCCGTAACGTCCTCGCCTGTGTGAACAGCGTTTTTTTGAATATACCGTTAAAGTAGTTCCGGAAATTTTCCGGATATTTACTGGTATCACTGTGTGAAAGGGGCTAAAGATACACAACACACATATACACCTTAATTAAAGCAAATGTCTGCAATAATGTTTCACTCGTTTTCTTTTCGGCTCAGTCCCTTATTTATCAGGGAGTGCCACAGTGGATTGAACTGCCAACTTTTCCAACATATGTTTTATGCTGTCGATGCTCTTCTGCAGACCTCAGTTGTAACGAGTGCTTATTTGAATTACTGTTGCCTGAACCAGTCTGGCCATTCTCCTCTGACCTCTGGCATCAACAAGGCATTTGCGCCCACAGAACTGCCGCTCACTGGAGATTTCCTCTTTGTCAGAACATTCTCTGTAAACCCTAGAGATGGTTGTGCGTGAAAATCCTAATAGATCAGCAGTTTCTGAAATACTCAGAGCAGCCCGTCTGGCACCAACAACCATGCCACGATCAAAGCCACTTAAATCATTTTTCTTCCCCATTCTGATGCTCAGTTTGAACTGCAGCAGATCGTCCTGACCATGTCTACATGCCTAAATGAATTGAGCTGCTGCTATGTGATTGGCTGATTAGAAATTTGCGTTAACGAGCAGTTGGACAGGTGTATCTGATAAAGTTGCCGGTGAGGGTGTGACATCACAGAGATGCTATACGTCACTTTCCAAAACCTTTTCATTCAATGCTCCATACTGGTGGAATGATCTTCTCATTTCCATCTGGATTGCTGATCACACTGGCATCCTTCAAACAACAACTAAAACCCATCTCTTCAGAGAACACCAAAAACACAGTGAATATTACCAAAACCACCTATTGAAGCACTTTCTCTCCCTCTAAAAAAGAAACTCCTACTTTAGCCTTAAATTCTCTGAGCACAAACAAGTTGCTTTGAATAATCAGCACTTCTATGCAATAATTCACGTATGTATTTCCTTTTCATGTTGAATCGCTGAATACATCTTTAATGGTAAGTCGCTTGGGACACAAGCATCTGCTAATTGACTATATATATATATATATATATATATATATATATATATATATATATATATATTAGAGCTGCACAATTAATCTTTAAAAGATCGCGATCTCGATTTCACCCTCTAGACGATCTTAATCCAGCATTTCTACGATTCTGCCAATCATCTTTTCAAGTTCAGGAGAGAAGAAAAGGAGGCTGCACGAGTCTGTTTATTGTTTCACACACGTTGCTCAGTGACACTGACACCTCCAAATGATGTTATATGAGTCCCATACTGTATTTATAAGGTATAATTCAACTAAAATGTCATTTTTGTCTACATATAATGATGTTTTCGCGGCCGGGAGATCACACTTGATGTGAGCTGCTGACCGTGAGCTGTTATCACAGAGAGGGCCCACGCGCGCTCTGCTTAATAATAGACGCGCGCGCGTCTACTTTAGTGAACAGAACCTGCATGTGTTGCGAGCAACAGGTAATATAGTTGCAAATAATATTCAGTTTGTGGCACAGAGTGATCGTTTGGGAGCCGCGCGCGAAGCATGAACAAGCACTTAGCAGTCAAAATGAAACCGAAAGTGTGCACTTCATTTAAATGATCATATCGCATTTTAGAGTTATGATTACGACAAGCATTTGATATGTTTTTTCTTTTATAGTGAACACAGTTGTGCATGAAAATAAATGTTTACAATGTCAGTATAACTACTCTAGCCTATATATTGTTGAATATAATCTGATAATGACAAATGTCTGATTTTACCAGTGAATTAAATTGTCTAATATGACAGATTGCAAGCATCTCAAACATAATAATACAACATCAGAATTATTATAAGTAGAATAGAATTATTTATAGAAACCAGTAGATGTTGGCATCATGCTGTGGGGATGTGTTTCAGCAGCAGGAACTGGAAGACTAGTCAGGATAGAGGGAAAGATGAATGCAGCGATGTACAGAGACATCCTGAATGAAGACCTGCACAAGAGTGCTCTTCACCTCAGATTAGGGTGACTGTTCATCTTCCAGCAGGACAATGACCCAAAGCACACCGCCAAAATATCAATGCAGTGGCTTCACAACAACTCAGTGAATGCCCATGAGTGGCCCAGCCAGAGCCCAGAGCTACATCCTATTGAACATCTCTGCAGAGATGTGAAAATGGCTCTACATTGTCGCTTCCCATCCAACCTGATAGAGCTTGATAGGCACTGTAAAGAGGAACGGGCAAAAATTCCCAAACACAGGTGTGCCAAGCTTGTGGCATCATATTCAGAAAGATTGAGGCTGTAATCACTGCCAAAGGTGCATCAACAAAGTATTGTTCAAGGGCTGTGAATACTGATGTATAGGTGATTGTACTTTTTTTTTTTTTTTTTTTAATTAACAATTTCATAAACTCTTTTTCACATCATCATTATGGGGGATTGTGTGTAGAATGTTGAGGAAATCAATGAGTTTAATCCATTTTGTAATAAGGCTGTTACATAAACAAATGTGGGGAAAGTGAAGCGCTGTCAATACTTTACGGATGCACTGTGAAGACATCAATTTAACAAGTGTATTTCCTAAAACAAGAACAAGTTTAAATCTGTGCACCAAAGAGTTGAAGATTTACAACAATTTAAGTTGAACATGGCATTTTCATGTCTATGCTAAAAAAGCAGGGTCAAAGGTTATATTATTTTTAAATGACACTTTTTAACCCAACAGTAGGGTTTGTCCATGCACATTGGACCCAACATTGGAATAATTTGACCCAGAGTACTTTGACTGACACATTGCAATGTATGGAAAATTATTTTATAAATAAATCTGCAACTGAAGCTTGAATAAGGGAATGGTGGTGTGGAAGTGGCCTTTGCTCTTCTCTAAAGCTCTTCCTGCAGGTGTTGAAAAAAATTAACCCCTTTCACCTGAACTATAGTGACACACCGCGGGAATCACAGGAAACAGACTCTGTCCTTACAGCAACAGCACTCACTGCTGGGACTCTTAAGATACAAGCTGTGCGGCTTCCTGTTTCCTGTGCTTGAAAAGAAACAAAACTATGCGCAATATAAACACAAAGCTTAAAGGAAAACTGCGCTTTTAAAGAGATATTTTCACAGCTCTTCTAGAGTTCAACTGTTCAGTTTTACCATTTTTGAAAGCATTTAGCTGATCTCTGGATCTGACAGGAGCACTTTTAGCTTAGCTTAGCATAGATCATTAAATCAGATTAGACCATTAGCATCTTGCTCAAAAAAGTTACCAAAGAGTATCAATTTAAAGATTGACTAAAGTTGAAGTCTACAGAGGAGAATGGCCAGACTGGTTCCAGCTGATAGAAAGGCAACAGTAACTCAGATAAGCACTCGCTACAACCGAGCTCTGCAGAAGAGCATCTCTGAACACACAACACGTCCAACCTTGAGGCGGATGGGCTACAGCAGCAGAAGAGCACACCGGGTGCCGCTCCTGTCAGCTAAGAACAGGAAACTGAGGCTACAATTCACACAGACTCACCAAAACTGGACAATAGAAGATTGGAGAAACGTTGCCTGCTCTGATGAGTCTCCATTTCTGCTGACACATTCAGATGCTCGGCTCACAATTTGGCCTCAACAACATGAAAGCATGGATCATCCTGCCTTGTATCAGCGGTTCAGGCTGGTGGTGGTGGTGTAATGGAGATTTTCTTTGGGTCCATTAGTACCAATTGAGCATCAACGCCACAGCCTACCTGAGTATTGTTGCTGACCATGTCCATCCCTTTATGAGCACAGTGTCTCCATCTTCTGATGGCTACTTCCAGCAGGATAACGCAGCATGTCATAAAGCTCAATCATCTCAGACTGGTTTCTTGAACATGACGATGAGTTCACTGTACTCAAATGGCCTCCACAGTCACCAGAGCTCAATCCAATAGAGCAGCTTTGGGATGTGGTGGAACAGGAGATTGGCATCATGGATGTGCAGCCAACAAATCTGCAGCAACTGTGTGATGCTATCATGTCAATATGGAGCAAAATCTCTGAGGAATATTTCCAGTAGCTTGCTGAATCTACGCCATGAAGGATTAAAGCAGTTCTGAAGGGGAAAGGACGTCCAACCCGATACTAGTAAGGTGTACATATTAAAGTGGCAGGAGTGTCTATATTGCAGGGGAGGGCTAATAATTTTGACTTTAACTGTACATTTAATCTCAGTTTGTACTTTTATTCTGTTTTTTTTTATAATTAAATCTGCTCTAGTCACTTTGTCTTTGTTGAAAAGCAATAAATAAACACTTTTCTAACAGTCCTGTAGTAAATGCAAATGCAGTTCATCCATACTGCAGTATTAGGTGATTATGGTGATTTATATATACCGTCAGCTCGGTGTGTCGGCCACAAGGCAGACTCAGTGCTGTTATGACTGCTGTTATCAGCTCACACACTGCTGTTTAGATCAAGAGCTTCATTTCCTCAGACTAGAGCTGCCATTACAGTCATTACTGCTGCTTTCATGAGGATATCAGCCATTCTGATGAAGGAAATGAAGGAGAAGCCAGCAAAGTCCAAATAATCAAAGAAAAGAGCCCTAAAACACTGATGCGTTAAAAAAAACTCAATAAGATTTAGTAATGCTTTAGTCTGATTTCATCAGGTAGAAGATTCACCAGCGACATGTATATATGATGTACATCTGTGATTGAAATATATCTGTCTACCTATAAAACCATCCATATATATATATATATATATATTCATTTTCTTGTCGGCTTAGTCCCTTTATTAATCCGGGGTTGCCACAGCGGAATGAACCGCCAACTTATCCAGCAAGTTTTTACTCAGCGGATGCCCTTCCAGCCGCAACCCATCTCTGGGAAACATCCACACAAACACACACTCATACACAACGGACAATTTAGCCCACCCAATTCACCTGTACCGCATGTCTTTGGACTGTGGGGGAACCGGAGCAATCGGAGGAAACCCACGCAAATGCAGGGAGAACATAAAAACTCCACACAGAAACACCAACTAAGCCAAGGTTCGAACCAGCAACCTTCTTAATGTGAGGCGACAGCATTACCTACTGCGCCACTGCCTCGCCATATATATATATATATATATCCATCCATCTATCCATTTGTCTGTACAGGGTATTTGCAGGAATCCTAAAGATAATATTAATACCTTTATAAGACTTTATAAAGACCTTCTCAGAATATTTTAGACCTCGTTGCCAATTCAAATTCTAATCAGTATCAAACCTTTAACTTAATAAACAGTTTTTAATAAACAGTTGTCATTAAATAAATTAAAATAGCACAACCATGCAACAGAACAGAGGAGCTCGGAAGAAATGAAGCCTGCATGGTTGTTTTCAGCAACAGGTTTCAGTTTCGAGCACACCGTTGTTAATACTAGAACATGATTAGGCTTTTTTGGAGTCAAACTTTGGACAACACTTAGTAAAAACACAAAGTGTTTTTAAAACACGAAGTTAAGATATACAATATATCCATCCATCCATCTCCATCCATCCATCAGTTTATCTACTGTATATACAAATACATCTATTCTTCATCCATCCGTCTGTCTATAAATATATAAATCAATCCGTCTGTCCGTCCGTCCATCCATCCATCCATCCATCTATTTATCCATCAACTGTATATACAAAATCATCTATTCATTAGCCATCCATCCGTCCATCCATCCATTTATCCATCCATATATAGTGTCAGTGCGGTGAGGTTTGTGGCTGATAAGGCACTGACTTCAAAACACATGCAGCCAGTATTTTACTTGCCAACTACCAATTGTGTTTCTCATATCAGCATTCTTTCTAAACACATAGCAGGTACATAGACCTATTGGTCCAAGAAAGAATGTCAAATGTATAGCGGTTCAGTATGCCTGCCAAAAAACAACAAGGCCGATGCTACAGATGCACACACTCTCACTCACAGTGTTGGACAGTAGTGTCGCTACAAGTAGTGACGCTACTAGCTTAACTACATTTCTCAGTAGCGTGGCGGAAGCGTCGCTACTTTCAAAGTTAAATAGCTTTTCAGTAGCGAAGCTATTTTATTAGTGAAGTACAGCAGTAGCGTCCACAAAGCTACATTTACAGATTGCGGATTAATAAGTGACGGCACCAACTTTCACAGAGCTGATGAAAGTAAATCTATATGATAGTGATGTGACGTTGTGTGCCGAGGCTTCGGAGCATGTATCAAAAAAACGATACATCTCGCAGTGAAGCAGTGTACCGGAGCTTGATTCGTTTTGCCATCATCACGTGATCAGTGACGTCCGAAGCTTCATTTTCGCCTTTACCCACGTGACTGCTTCGAATTTTGATTCAAAGGTTTAAACACCCTCATAGTAAAGTGTATAGCGAGAGAATTGGCGTCTATTACATACATTTGTTTCAAAGCACTGCACCAGTCCCACACACCAGTAATTAAACTAAACTACAATAGTATTTTTTAGTAAAAAGGTTTTGAAAAATACTAAAGTGTATTAGCGTATTTTTTATGACTATCTTTAAAGAAAATCAACGCATATCGTAGTATTGTGTTTAACAGAGACAATCTGGTGAATGCGACCCTGAAACATTGTTCACATAGCGTCCTCCTATAGCACTCGCCTCCCGATCAGGAATCGCTGGATCGATCCCTGCTTGGAGCGGGACTAATTGTATTATGATAAACTTTTGAATACCTTGGATTTTACTACAATCATCAGTTGTGTAATGTAATATATCTTGTGTAAAAACTACAGTAATTGACTAATTTGTTTATATTGCTGTTGTTGTATTACTACATGAATAAGTTGGTCAGTTGTGAACATTTGACATTATGGCAACACAGTGCTTTCCCACACTTTCACCAGAAGAGGTCCTCATCGAGCTCTGATTTAGAAAGCTTCGAGTAACGAACCTTTTTCCGATACAATTGAGTCGAGCGCTTCACTGGTTCAGAAAGCTTCATTTCACCATCACTACTATATGATGGCGAGAATGACAAGTTCTTCTTCTTTCTGTTTATTGGTGTTCAACAACTAAGTTTTTGGTGCATTACTGCCACCTCTGGTGAAACCTTCTTGATGGAAAGATGACTGAGGATTCTGAAGCAGGATTTTTTGTGACCATACCTCGAGAAGGACATGCTACGATGCAATAAATTTATTTCTGATACTGTGTTAAAAAAAATTAAAAACACTTTAGTGTATACACACACACACACACACACACACACACACACACACACACACACTATAATGCTTATTCCAAAAATGTGTCCCTTTACTGTAAACGACTATAGTATTTTAACTGTGTAACACCTGGTTTCATTGGATTTTTTTGTTTGTTTTAGCTGTTATATACTATAATGTGTTTCTATTTAGTGCAGCATATTATTTACAATAAATAACTGAACTAAACTGTTCTTCCTCATATGATTCATTGACAGTTTTATTAATCACTAAGATATGATTGACTTGGATTTAAGTTGCTTCAATATACAAATGAAAATTGTTAAAATAGCATAGATGTAGCTTTGCTACTTTTGCCATGTAGTTTTTAGCTTAGCTTGCTACATTTCCCAGGGGTTAGCTTTAGTGTAGTTAAGCTACATTTTAAGTAGAGTAGCTAATAGCTTAGCTCACTACATTTTTCAAGTAGTTTGCCCAACACTGCTCACTCACTCACATTTACAGACACACACACGATTTGCACACGCATCTTACCTTCAAAATGACTTGAATGACTTTGTATTGATCAGGTTGTCTTCTGTCCCGTCGTTTGAAGCAAGTCCTTTAGCTCCAGCATCGGTCGTCCATTATTTATTACTTCACATTTTGATCAAAAGTCTAATTGTGGGAGTTTTTTGAGCTGAGATATTACATCCTCCATTTTTGCAGTCAGTCATAAAAAAACAGGAAATAAAGGACTCCTTTAACTTTACTTGACTACGTAGAACAGGCGTGTCCAAATTCAGTCCTGGAGTGTCGGTGTCCTGCAAAGTTTAGTTCTAGCCCCAATCAGACACACCTGTGCTAGCTAATCAAGCTGAAGAGCAACCACCGAAGAAGAATAACCATGAGCTCACGTCCGCCCCCTTCAGTGCGGCAGAGCTACTGCCTGCCTCACCTCCACCTGTCTTTTCAATGTGGCTTTTTATCCCACCTGATATACAGCAATATTGCACTCTACATATATATATATATATGAACATTTTCTGCTTATTATCAAACTTTTCCATAACTGTAACAAGAGGCAATTCAATCATAACCTGATATTAAACCGCTATCACAACATTATTTATCAATATGTGACTCTTTTTGGATTCTCAGAAGCTATAGAAATTAAATATGTAAAACAAGGAATACGCATTGGGACCATTCTTTTTGTTTACATCCCTCAAAATGGTTTATATATGCAGAGTTTAGATGCAAATGCCATTTAATATTTTCTTCTAATATTCTAATATTTTCTTCTATATTTTCTCTGTCTCCTCAGTAGACTCAATAATTTTATTTTTATAGATTGATCATTTTCTATCATTGCCTTTAAAGTGAAAATAACTGAACATAAACATAGAAAATGCTAATTTTAGGAGAACATTTCAGAGGGCATTTAGAGGTTTTTGCATCTGAACTCTTTATATATTTACAGTTGAAACCAGAAGTGTACATACTCTCTAAAAAAAAGGAACATAACCTTTTTTTTTAATGTCTGATGGTAAATCATACTAAACGTTTACTATTTTAGGTCTGTTAGGATTACCTAAATGATTTACATTTGCTAAATGCCAGAATAATAAGAGAATTATTTAATTTCTAGACAGTCAAAAGTTTACACACATTTCCTTGGTATTTTTTAGCTTTGCTTTTAAACTGTATAACTTTGGTCAAATGTTTTGGGTCTCCTTCCACAAGCTTCTCACAATAGTTTGCAGGAATTTTGGCCCATTCCTCCTGACAGAACTAGTGTAACTGAGTCAGATTTGCTTGCACAAGCTTTTTTACTCTGCCCACAAATTTCCTATAGGATTGAGGTCAGGGCTTTGTGATGGCCACTCCAAAACATTCACTCTGTTGTCCTTAAAGCACATTTGAGCTAATTCGGCAGTATGCTGAGGGTCATGGTCTGTCTGGAAGAGCCATTTGTGGCCAAGTTGTAATGTCCTGGCTGATGTCTTGAGATGTTGCTTCAGTATTTCTCCATAATGTTCTTTCTTCATGATGCCATCTATGCTGTGAAGTGGACCAGTCCCTCCTGCAGCAAAACAGCCCCACAACATGATGCTGCCGCCCCCATACTTCACAGTTGAGATGGTGTTCCTAGGCTTGTGCGCTTTCCCCTTTGTCCTCCAAATGTAACACTGCTCATTATGGCCAAACAGTTCAATCTTAGCTCCATCAGAGCACAGGACATGTCTCCAAACATCAGTCTTTTCCCAGTGTCATTCAGCAAATTGTAATCTGCTTTGTTGTTGATTCTGGCTTGTTGTCACACAAGGAAGCAGTGTGTTTGAGCTTCTCCTTCAATACTATTCTACAGTTGTGCCTCACATTAACTCAAATGTTGTCAATTAGCCAATCAGAAACTTCCAAAACCTTGACATCATCATCTGAGCTTTTACAGAGGCAGAATAATCTTATTGTGTGTAAACTTGACTTTCAAGAAGAATTATAACAATTTCTCAACAAATCTCTTTCATTATTATGCTATTAAGCAGAACAGAAACAAATGTAATCATCCTAACTTACCTAACTTACCTAAAAGACAAACAGTTTAGTCACATTAACATCTGACTCTTTTTAATTGGTGATGTGCCTTTTTATACGGTGTATGTACACATCTGCTTTCAACTGTACATATCCATATTTCTAGGTTTCCCCCTCACATATATAGAATACAAGCTACACATCATCTTCTTGAATCAATACTTTTGCATGTAAATCCTGTTTGTAAACACTGACATGACAAAGTACCACATCCTCATGACTGACTTTCCACAGCAGGTTGTGATTTGCTGGACGCTGATTGGCCGAGAGCGATGGGAGTTTCCGCCTTCCGCTGTGAGTCTGCGGGCGCTGATTGGAGGATCGCGGTGGGCGTTTCCTCATTCCTCTACGAGCGAGCAAAACGCGACGCGACGCGAAAGAGAGTCCGGAGCGATTCAGCAGAAAACAGAAGTCTGATCCGCGATGCCCTACATCCTCATCAGCACACAGATCCGCCTGGTGTGTATCTCTCACACACAAACACATGCATGCACACAAACACACATGCAAGCAAACGCGCACACACACACACATCCGCGATTATCATATTAGCATGGATGAGAGGATTACAGGTGCAGGTGTATACATATTAGTGTGATCATATACCAGTGTACACAACTGTATGTGCAGAACAGACGCGTTAACATGCTAGCAGAGTGTGTTGTTTGGTGTTTAGTATGTTGTTATTGTGTTATGAATCATTGTGTTGGTATGATGAGGAAGTGGACTGAAATATCAAGGCTAGTTGATGTGCACCTGAGCAAAGTGAAAGTGATTCAGATTCGCAGCAGACATCACCATGCTGTAGTATTACAACACAGGGTTATGTTGAATCACACAGAGGAGAAAACCTGCAATCATTAAATAATAATAATAATAATAATAATAATAATAAAGCAAATGTCAAAATGCCTTATTTATTTATTATTTAGTTGTAAAGAAACATGCATTATGTGAGTGCTTGTGTAATGAATACATTATATGACTTAATAAAACAAATATATTAGAATTAAATTAAATTTACTTCTGAATAATGTTTATTATTGTATTATTTATATTTTTATTATGTTTCTGCATTTATTTTTTATTTACATTTTTAATCACTCTTAAACTGTGCAAATCTTTTTACTGCTTTATTTATTAATCTATGAAGTTGTAAACAAACATGCATTAAGTGAATTGAGTGTTTGTGAAATAAATAAACATTAATTAACTAAATAATACAAATATGTTTTATTTCAATTTACTTCTAAATAGTTTTATTTATATTTTCATTTAAGTTATTATTTTTTGCGTTTATTTTTAATTTACATTTTTAAATCATACATAAACTGTGCAAATGTTAAACTGATTAATCTATCCATCCATCTATCTATCTAGCCATCCGTTTATCTATCCATCCGTTTATTTATCTATCTATCTATCTATCTATCTATCTATCTATCTATCTATCTATCTATCTATCTATCTATCTATCTATCTATCTATCTATCTATCTATCTATCTATCAAATAAATCCATTCAGTTATCCATCCATCCATCCACCTATCTATCTGTCCGTCCGTCCGTCCATTCATTCATTCATCCATCCATCCATCCATCCATCCATCCATCCATCCATCCATCCATCCATCTTTAAGTTGTAAACAAACATGCATTAAGTAAACTGAGTGAATTGTGTGTTTGTTTTCAGGAGACAGGACCCACTATGGTTGGAGACGAGTATTCAGATCCCTCCATCATGAATTATCTCGGAGCCCGAAAAATCACCGTACTGGGAAACAACTTGTGAGTGTTCAGTAACCTGTTTCAGTTTCACACAATAATCTATACACCCTTAGAGTCAAGAGAGCACAAGCTGATGAAATGTTACTGACCAGGGTTACGAGAGACTGTAGTAAAGCGCTGGGTGAAACACTGGCAAATTTAGTGTTGAGCCAAGTTTGATGGCTAAATGTGATCAGCTTGATGGCCAATCCTTATTGATCTTCATTGCAGCAGTAAGTGAAGGTTTCATTAGCAGAGTAACAGCAGTTTTGCAATGCACACAACATTATGAGGACATATCAGAGTTCAGAAGAGGAGTGTATATGTGTGTGTGACCCTGGACCACAAAGCCAGTCTTATATGTTGTAAAGGTATATATTTAAAAATATTGCCAATAACCATACCTTTTTTGGGATGTAGGAGCTATCCAAGTAATGACTTTTTTTGCTTAACACACAGTTGTCTATCCTTCCATCCATCCATCCATTTATATATGTAAATAAGTACATCCATCTATCTATAAATGCATCCATTTATCTATACATAAATTTATCCATCTATCTATAAATCCACCAATCTATCTATCTATAAATCTATCCATCCATCCATCCATCCATCTATAAATCCACCAATCTATCTATCTATAAATCTATCCATCCATTCATCCATCCATCCATCTATAAAGCCATTCATTTATCCATACATCTATCTATCTTGCTATCTATCCATATATCTTTCAATCCATCCATCTATATATCCACCAATCTATCTATAAATCCATCCATCCATCTATAAAGCCATTCATTTATCCATACATCTATCTTGGTATCTAACCATATATCTGTCAATCCATCCATCTATCTCTCCACCAATTTATTTATGAATCCATCTATAAATCCATTCATCTATGCATCTATCTATAAATTCATCCATCCATCCATCCATCCATCCATCCATCCAACTATCTAATGCCTAGTTCACACTAGAGGATTTTAAGCCTGATTTGAGCACGATTTGGAAGTTAACGAGCTCGCCGACAGATCGGGCTGTGATCGGGAAGAAATCTGCGGGTGCTCGGCGCTCGCCGCTCTTTATGTGTGAACTACTGAGCAACGCATCAACGAGGCTCACTGACGCGTCGCCGACACCTCACATACGGAAATCCAACATTCAGCATGCTAAATATTCCAGAGCAGTCGGCCGACTCAACCCCACGTGTGGTCAGATGTAGTGACGAGCTGCAGCCAATGAGAGAGCAGATCAGCATGAGCTGAATGCCTGTGTGTTCAGGAGCTCAGCAGAAACATCTGTGATTGGTCAGAATGGGCATCGGTGCACTCGCTTCATTCTGCGTTAGCACAGACATGAGAGTAGACTATATTAACAGTGGAACTAGAGTTCTGTAACTATTAGAATTACCATACTGCTCATTCTGACGGTTCTTATATAAAACACCATATTGTCACAACATATTTACATTCAAAGCTTCTATTGAGATATTAAAATTAAGCTTTGAATGTCTGGCATCATATTTAATGACACCATTACCCTAAAAATATAATATTTTTTGGTAATACAGCCTATAAATATATAGTTAAGATACTAAAACACTTAAAGGTCTTGGCTTTCATTTTCACTTTCAAACAGGAGCTTTTTAACAGCACAGAATCTGCTGTTTTGAAAGATATCTAAAGTAAATTGATGTTTTTGCCATCAGAAAGTTTTGTTTATGTTAGCAGAAAGTTGCCAGGCAAGAAAATGCACACATTTTTAAAGTCACAGTGAAAAGTATCAGACATGCATGCAGTCATTTTAACCAATATGGTAATGTAAGGCAGAAATGCTCAGTTCTTTACTGTTTTGTAATAAAAAAATAACAATGTCAGAAAGAAATACACTAATAGTTAGAAAATGGCAGGGTGTTATAAATATGTTAGTTTTATTTCAAAGAGTTATACAATTGCAAACATTAAAAACTCTCTGTGTATCTATCCACTGGAACCTGCAGATGAGTGATTAATGCGCTGATAAATCAGCTGATTTGACGATGTTTTTAAATGCTTTCTCCAAAGCTTGAAACACTGTCAGTGATGTCATCAGCACACAAGCAGCCAATAGTGTTCAGCTTTTTCTGACGACTCCTCCCTCAAATTTTCATTGGCTGTGGTTTGGTAGCTTGAATGAGCTGATGGGGAATGAGTTGTTGTCAGATCATGTAGTGTGTGACCCTCCTCTTGTGGATCGTTCACAGAGTGTTGCGTAGTGTGAACACCACAGAGATTAAAAGACACAAAGTCAAGTCATGTAGTGTGAACGGCACAGCGATCTGCTGATGTTTAAAATCCTGTAGTGTGAACTAGGCTTAACACATCTATCCATCTCTAAATCCACTGATCTATCTATAAATCCATCCATCCATCCATCCATTTATCCATACATCTATCTTTGTAACCATCCATCTATCAATTCATCCATTAATCCATCCATCTATAAAGCCATTCATTTATCCATCCATCCATCCATCTATACATCCACCAATCTATTTATCTATAAATCCATCCTTCCATCCATCCATTCACCACCTATCTATCCATCTATAAAGCCAATTATTTATCCATACATCTATCTATATTGGTATCTAACCATATATCTTGCTATCAATCCATTCATCTATCTATCCACCAATCTATCTATAAATCCATCCATCTATGCATCTATCTATGAATCCCTCCATCCATCCACCAATCAAAACCATTCATTTATCCATACATATATCTATCCATCTTGCTATCTATCCATATACCTAATCATCCATCCATCCAATTTTCAATTTTTTTGTTCCAGAATTTTAATGCATCTCTATGTATTGATGATCTGTCTGTGTTTTTCAGCTCTGAATATCACGTGGACGAGCCGCCGAGACTGGTTTTAGACAAACTGGATAAGATCGGCTACAGAGTGGTCAGTATGACAGGAGTGGGTCAAACGCTGGTCTGGTGTCTGCATAAAGAGAGCAGTAACACCCTGTGAATGCAGACAGGTAAACACGGTAAAACATGACCATTGAAGAATCCAGCGCACAGTCAGCTTTCATATAGGAAGAGAATATCAGACGTGTGCAGCATCTGAACTCTGTGTCTGAAACAGCAATACTTCCTCTCATTCCTGATTTCTGAATTAATTTTTGCACTTTTAACACAGTTTTGTGATTGTAATATAATAGTTGATTGAGTAAAAAGGTAGTAAAATGTCTCTTTATACATCTGAAATAAACGATTTCTATGTAGTATTTGTTTTGCTCTGTGTGATATTTTGAAAGCTATGTCGTGCATCAGTCTTACGTTTGTTGTAAACTTTGTGTTTGTTGTAGATCTTGTCGTTTATTTTGGGTTTCTGTGGTTAAAAATATTATTAAATAAAGTATAATCTGTTCTAAAGTACGATGTGTTTATTATTCAGTTTTTAACCAAAGTTTTACCTTAAGAAGGTTTTTAATTAGTGTACAAACATCTTAGGGCATTTTACAGTATATTAAAATAGTGCTGGGCAAAGAATAATCACATTCAATTTAGAAGTTTGTTTTGACAATAAATGTGTGTGTTATATACACTCACCGGCCACTTTATTAGGTAAACCTGTCCAACAGCTTAACACAAATTTCTAATCAGCCAATCACATGGCAGCAGCTAAATGCATTTAGGCATGTAGACATGATCAAGACGATCTGCTGCAGCCCAAACTGAGCATCAGAATGGGGAAGAAAGGGGATTTAAGTGACTCTGAAAGTGGCTTGGTTGTTGGTGCCAGACTGGCTGCTCTGAGTATTTAAGAAACTGCTGATCTACTGGGATTTTTACGCACAACCATCTCTAGGGTTTACAGAGGATGGTCCGACAAAGAGGAAATATCCAGTGAGCAGCAGTTCTGTGGGCGCAAATGCCTTGTTGTTGAGGCCAGAGGTCAGAGGAGAATCTCCATACTGGTTCCAGTTGATAGAAAGGCAACAGTAACTCAAATAAGCACTCGCTACAACCGAGCTCTGCAGAAGAGCATCTCTGAACACACAACACGTCCAACCTTGAGGCGGATGGGCTACAGCAGCAGAAGAGCACACCGGGTGCCGCTCCTGTCAGCTAAGAACAGGAAACTGAGGCTACAATTCACACAGGATTAAGGCAGTACTGAAGGCAAAAGGGGGTCCAACCCGGTACTAGTAAGGTGTACCTAATAAAGTGGCCAGAGAGTATATTTATTATGTATATGTAATACGCACACATACACAGAAACAAAACTATACAAAACATTTTGCTACATAGATTTTTAAATTGATATATGATTTGTATCATGTGCACATTCATATTTTATACATAAATATACTTTTTCTCAAATATATGCATGCATTTATATATATATATATATATATATATATATATACACACACACACACAATTCAATTATATCCTATCAAGCTTTAATTTAAGATGTGTTTAATCCTGATTTTTGCCCAGCACTAAAACAATACCAAAACAAAGGAATCACAGACAGAACTCTTATAATGCATTATTCTCAAATAATTCAAAAGAAACTGAAATAGTTACTGTATTGACGAATTACCAACTTACCTCACACATGACATCAAACGGGTTCCCGGTTGCAAAAAGAGACCGGTGGCAATAGCAAACTTGTTGTGTTGTGTGGTAGGATGCCAAATTCGATTCTGTTTAAGAAAACTTAACATTTACCAAACCCCACACTGCTTTTAATGCCGACTGCAGACGTCTTTGGCTTAAAGGGAGCTGAATGAAGTAACGGCCTAATTAATAATGCTGGACTCTGCTGTTGTCATGTTATATCAGGTGAGTTGACGCTTTGCTGAATCAGACACATCACTGGATTTTGATTGCAGCAATGATTTCAGCAAAAACAGTTACACATGGATATTAAACTGCGGACACTGAATGCTCAGATTGAAAGTGTAAGTTATTAAGGTAATGCTGGTTTAATATTCACACATTCATTCAGTGCTTGTGACATACTCCCTATAGTGTTTACCACGACACTTTGAATATTCAGTCTGAAATAACCTGCAAGTGTGACTAAAACAACATTAGCACTGTTTATTTGACTGTGAACAATGTTGTACTTTGATAGTCATTGGCTGCTAATAGGATTAGAGTTTGCGAATAATACTTTTATAAAATTATAATATTTATAAGTCCGAAAGTGCGAATATAAAACAAACTTTACCTCTATGTGTGCGTTCACATACCCTGCCGTAAGTTCAGGTGTAGTTCGCTGTCAGATTCGCTGTCAGTTCTGCTTGTTGATGATTACCCAGGCCTTGTATAACATCAGCTCTGTCTTTTTTCCTTATCTTTGGCTAGGCAGATCCTCGGTTTTTAACATTACATAGTGTTGAATCAGGTCGTCATGGAGCATTATTTCTTGCACGTGACCACACAGAACAACATTGTCGGCATCCATTCTCTCATGTAAAATCTCTTGGAGCTTCAGTGAGAGTCGTATATTTGGGGCTGGATGCTTGGCCATTTCGTCTTATCCAAAATCCATTATCACAAATGGACCTGTCAGATGAACGGCGCTCACTTTAACGTTAATTTAGCCGAATCACTGAGCTTATCACTGGGGGACGAGCTGTTATAATACGCTGAAAGCTTCATGTCAATAATATATATAACATCTAATCAATATAACTTATTTTCAAGACAACAACAAACTCTGCACCTCATCGGATGTCATTCCCTTGCTTTAAATGCTCCCGTTTTTTTTTTTTTTAACATCCTGAATGTTTACAAACATGGTAATTCTTCTATAGAAATTTCATTCGTAGCTGTAACAGATGGTTAGGAGATAAAACCCCTTTTAACATAGAAGGATAGCTTTTACTGTGTGTACAGACAGGGGTCACCACACAGAAATGAACCGCCAATAACTCACATGCCACATGTTTAATGCAACGGATGCCACTGCCATCATGGCAAAGACAACAGAAATGAGTTATTAAAACCATTATGTCTTAACAACTTATTTAAAAAAAGGTAAAATTTCACACTAGGATGAATAATTCTCTTCTGAATAATAAGTCTTCGCATGTAAACGAGTGAGTGTAACTGTATATTTACTGAAACTGCATGACTAAATGAAGGGGTTCAGGGTGACGTGGGGTGAAGCCACATGGGGACGTTTCTCCAGGACAGCGGCTGTAATTGTGTTTCCTGAGCTGTAATGAGAAATCAAGAGAGTCTTTCCAGGAACACAAAAGAAAAGCCCACAGAAGTAAACAGAACCATGTGACGCCGCGAGGACAGCAAACACCAGAAACTGTACATCTGCTGGAGCTGATGACCATAGGATGCGGACACAGCCCACAGGAAAACACACTGCAGTGATCTATAGAAAATACTACAGTGATTTTGAACAATACTATAGTGTTATATAGTAGCTACAACTCTTTGTTATTGAATGCTCCTGCAGACTGTAGCATTAATTATAGTGAGTTGACCTGTAAGTGTAATGGAGGCCAGCTAAGTAAGGGCTGTGCAGGTAAACCTCACTCCTCTGACCTCTAAAGGTGCTCTAGCGACAGATGATAGAGTCCATGGTCTTTAGCCTCTTTGGTAGAGCAATCGACTCTCCTGCTGAAGGTTACCGGTTCAATACCAGCTCAGAGCAGGTTGGGTGGTGTAGGACAGACCGGGTTAAATTAGTGCCGTGACCCGGATGGGAGTGAGGTTTAGAGGGGTAAGTGTAACGGAGGCCAGCTAGTGTGTGCTGTGCAGGTAAACCTCACTCCTCTGACCTCTAAAGGTGCTCTAGTGACAGACGCTAGAGGTCATGGTCTTTAGCCTCCTTGATAGAGCAACTGACTCCCAAATGGAAGGTCCACGGTTCTGCCAGTAACGACACTCGTCTAGCCTCTGAACACTCTACAGTTTGACAAATATTACTGCAGTTGGACAACATAATGTACTTTTGAGGATTTTAAGTCAAGAATGTAGATGTTAAGATTGCAAGTGTGCAGTTTGTTACGAACCGAACAGTTTTGCTGCGTGTATGTTCTTTCTGTCTCTCTCTTTCTCTCTCTCTGTACCGGCCCTGTCATTTTCTCAGGTACCGCTTACTTTGGAGCACTATTGGCTGACAGGACTGCCAATCCTAATCAACCGTGTGACGATGACTTCTCTCTCTGCCAATCGCGTTCGTTGCAGAGCCCTTTAAAAACGGAAGCGGCAACGGGGAGAAATCAGCTGTTGTTGTTTTGGCGTGTTGTCTGTTTGGTGGTGTCCGTGTGTGTTGTCGCTGTTACTGATGTGTACTTTGATTGGAATTTATTGATGTTGACTTTGAGTGAGTAACTGATGACTTTGAGTGAGATTTGTTTGAGAGTTCTGACGTGTGTTTCTACATCTATAGCCCGCTAATGCCGAGTTCAGACTGCATGAGTTTCAAAGTAGTCGTGTCACAGATGTTTTCACACTGCTTGACTATCTGGGCTGGCGTTCGTCGCTGCTTTGTTTACACTGCAAGATGGTTCGGCGACATGGACATTCACATTGCATGACTTTACTATAGGAAGAATCGCCGACAACGTCATCCAAACTGTCTCACAGCCAAAAACACGTCGTATATCTTTTGTTATTAACTACATAATGAGAAAGAAGCCTTTAATGGGGTAGAACATGTACATGTTTGCTCACCTGGGTTTAAAGGGAATTAGCCATTTCTCCTCAACGTTGATAATAAACTAATTTCTTTCTGTATGAAACGTCAAACAGACACGGTTGCTCCTGAGCCCTGTCAAACCTCCACTAGTTTTTCCTCCATTTTGTGGGTCCAAATAAACCAAAAAAGAGCGCTTTTAACTTCTCCCCAGCCTCCCGCTGACCTGCAGCAGGTATACACACACGCACACACAAGTGAAAGCTGCTCTCTCATTGGCTGTAGGCGATCGCTGATGTTATTTTCAGTCAGAACTCAATTCACACGGCATGATTTGAATCGCCGACAGCTCCAGATATTCAGCACGGCAAATATCTCGCAGGCATCGGCGACTCATCGGCGATTCTCTCAGATCGCGTCTTTGATCGTTCACACTGTGTGATTGTCACTCACGTGCACGAGCAGCGATTTGCCTGTGATTTCAGGCATTTGTTGGCGATTTCTCAAATCAGGGCTAAAATCACACAGTCTGAACTAGGCATAATGCTCCATTCAAAACCTTCTGTGACTTGACAAGGGAGATCTGGAACAACATAGTAAGTCACGTGACATACAAATTTGCACGCTGGATTATTGATGTATAGACACACTAGTTAGCGAAGTGCGCTAATTTTGTATTTTTATTTATTAGTTAGAGTAAGTTCAGGGCGCTTTGCGCTGAAGACTTTTCTTTTCATATTGTTATTTTCTTATTTAGTGGATTGGGGAGGAGATTAAGGGAATGTTTTTGTTATATTTATTTCTTTGATTTCCATGCGCAAACTTCAGTTCCCTCTCCTATTTGTCTTGGTTCTTTTCAAAATTATCTTATTGTTTGTAAATATTGTAAATAATGTGGGAGCAATAAATCTTTTGCGGTGCTAATTTGTTGTTTGGTGTTTTCTTTTGCCATTCTTCAACATCAGTTTATACTTTGGTCATCTTTATGTTACTCCTTTTAATACCCTAGCCAAATTGCCGTCAAGGATCATAAGTTTATTTATAAGGATAGTGCCTATTTTAAATATTTATCATTTCTGAGAGACAGCGAGTTGACGAATATAGCCTGTTTTCAAAATTTCAAACTACAGCTGATTAAGCCATTATTAAACAGGTAAATAACTTTGTAAGTCGATCTCTCTCTTTTGTATGTTGTAGTGCTGAATTTTTATCATAGTAATATTGTGATCTCCAAATTGCAACAGAGAAATACTGGGAAATCTCTGTAGACTGATGGCAATTCATGCAGTTCAGCCTTATGATCTTGAGCAAATGTGAGTAAAATCAGCTGTTTTGTCATCACTTTAGACATTACGCTAGAGAATCATTCTACAGCGTAATCATCGGTTTCTGCTGTTCTGATGTCAGCTGCAGATGTGAATGAATGGCGGATGAAAGTAGTCTTATAATAGTCTTATTTATACACACGATTATGCCGTTGAACTGATGTATAATCGCAATATCACACTCTTAGCAGTGCAACATGGCTGTATATCATCACTGGTGGGACGCTAAGGTGGAAACACACGCCTCCCACCAGTGTCAATATATAGCCACATCGCACTGCTACAAGTGTGATATTGCTCATATGTGCACATTAGTACACTTCTTTTGAGTGCTTGTATAGAGGTCTGCATTTCCCCGGCTGTACGGCGGGACCCGACCAGATTTCTTGCAATGCGGTAAAAAATTCAGAATAAAGCGCGTAAACGGTCGGTAACAGGCAATTTTGAACGGTAGCGGGTGGTCTAAGAATATCACTCCCGATTCCCGAGCGAGCGAGCATGTGTATGCATGTGTGTGAATGAGAGAGCGCGATGCTGTTTAGCTTGTTTGTTGCTGTCTATGTGTGCATGCAAATGAGAGAGAAAGCTTTGTGCTGTCTGTGTGTGTGTGTGTGTATGTGTGTGAATAAGAGAGAGCATGATGCTGTTTGTGTGTGTGTCACTTGCTTGGTGCTGTGTGTCTATGGGCCCTATCATACACCCGGCGCAGTGTGACGCAAGGCGCGGCGCAGTAGTCTTTTGCTAGTTTAAGCTTGGTGCAAGAGTGGTTTTGAGGCGTTGCGCTACGCTGTTTAAATAGCAAATGCATTAGCGCTCATTTGTGCGCCTATAGGCGTTCTGGTCTAAAAAGGTGGACCGCTGGTGCGTTGCTATTCTGAGAAACTATTTTGAGAAACTATTATAGATTTTTCATTAGACCAAAACTAACCCGGTCTAAACTCTGAGTTGCGCCTCGCTTACACACTGCTTAATACACACAAGAGAGCAATAGGCAAATACCTTTACATATGAAAAAATGTAAATATTAAGGATATATATAGGATATAATAAGAATAGATATAGAATATAAATATAAAGTATTAAAATATTACAAAACATATTATTTTCTAGCATAAATATGAAAAAATCACTGCTTTTATGTCTTCTTCATCTCGGGAGGCTTTTTCAGTTCATTCATAACAATTAGCTTTTGTATAATGTTATTATTATTAGCAGTATTATTTATTATATCCATATTTATATTTGTTTTATTAAAAACAAGCTTAGATTTGTCCACCTGTCAGGTTTTAGACCATATGGGGCACAGCATGTGTTTTAGGATATAACTCAGGTTTTTGAGCACATTTTGTTATTATTATTCATTTATTCGTTTGCTGGAAATTAGAACTGAATTTAGAAATAGTTTTGAAACTAATATTTGCGCTTAACAAACACAATTATTTATTTATAGACTAATTGATGTCTGTGCGTAAAGGTTTCCCTATTCAAGAGCGAAAGTGAAAGTAGATCCATTATCTCTCATTCTCACGCAGTAGATGCTCTGTTGAACAGTTTTCTGTTAAAAACTGTGAACTGTTTGCTTGTGAAATGCTCATTTTTTCCACTAAGACTTACTTTGCGTCCTGTAAATAGTGAATGTGCTCTTGGCGTGACGCAGCTGGCTCTTAAAGGGAATGGGAGATGAGACTCTGATTGGTTTATTCTCTTAACACACCTATAACTCATTAAGAAAATAAACTCAACCCTTTTAGACCATGCGCCGCGGCGCAAAGCAGATTTCCCGTCCTTAAATTAGCAAAAACGCGTCCTGACACGCCCTGAAAGCGTTTGCGCCCTGCGTTTTGCGCTCTGCGCATGGACCATCAAAATAGAGCCCTTTGTGTGTGTGTGTTTATACAGACAGCTTGTTATAGGCTGTCTGGACTCTGTATAGCTGGGTGGTTTTCAGTTTTGTTCTCCCCCCCACCCATTAGCGGGAACAGGGTTGGCGGGTAGAAAACTCATTCACACACTCACACGTCACTCCACTGCTCATCCGTTTGCAGTGGCTGCCAGTTGCTGCTCGCATCAAATTCAAAGCTCTGATGTTTGCTTATAAAGCAACTTCTGGCTGCGCCCCTTCTTATCTGCTCTCACTTCTGCAGATCTATGTGCCCTCCAGAAACTTGCGTTCTGTGAATGAACGTCGCCTCGTGGTTCCATCCCAAAGAGGGAAGAAATCACTTTCCCGAACTCTCGCATTCAATCTGCCCAGTTGGTGGAATGAACTCCCTAACTGCATCAGAACGGCAGAGTCACTCGCTGTCTTTAAGAAACGACTCAAAACTCAACTATTTAGTCTCCACTTCACTTCCTAATCTGCAATTGCCTCTCTGGCTCCACCGCTAACTGCATTAAAAAAATAAATAAATAAAAAATTACTACTGCTTTGCTTCTTACACTTTCTTTACCTGAAACTTGCCTACAGCACTTCGTCATTGTTGCTCTTGGTTGTGTAAATTGCTTCCTTGTCCTCATTTGTAAGTCGCTTTGGATAAAAGCGTCTGCTGAATGACTAAATGTAAATGTTAATGTAAAACGGGGAGGGTCAGGCAGCGGGACAACAAATGCTGAATATGCTGAAACCTGGCGGGGGGGTGGGATTCAAAATTTAGTCCCGCGCAGATCTCTAGTTTAAACTAATAGCTCCTGCGTTTGTCCACAGACATGACCGACTTTTGAGCTCAATAGTATGTAGTACACTACAGCATTTACTACAAACCACGGTTTTTCAAAGTCTAAGACAGTGGGCCGCCCTTTTGACACAACTTATCCATTGGCGCCCCCTCCTCCCAAACACGCGCACACACACACACACACACACACACACACATATATATATATATATATATATATATATATATATATATATATATATATATATATATATATATATATATATATATATATATATACACACATACAGTATATATATATAAAGACACAGACAGATGTCAGACTGTTAACTCACTTTTATCATCATTTGCATGAAAGTGCAATTATTTACAGAGTAATAACAAGTATTTTAATATAACGTTTTTAAAACTAGGATGATGGTTCAATATGAATAGAATAGATCCAAGAACTGTCCATCCCAGTCAAAACAGTCGAAGTTTAGTGGGTCTTATGCTGTCATTAGCCAAAATATCTTGACAAACCACACATGAGGGTCGTGGTTCATCAGCTGGTCCTGTCCACGTAAATCCTTAACTCAAATACTGACCATCATATCGTCGTCTTTTGGGTTTAAGCCCTGAACTTGAAGGCTTTGAATCGGGGGGGGGTCTCAGAAACCGACCCATTGTATTAGCAGGCATATACCTGTATTGGCGGGCTCGCCAAACAGAAGCGAATTCACAGCTATGGCCTTCTGGGTAAAAAAGGTTTTCTTATATTTGACGTATTATTTTTTTTGCTTTGGTTAAATAAAAACGTTTAAATATAATAAAAAATACATATAATAATTAAACTTAATTATATTTTTATTATATAACATTTTTTCCCGCGCCTCCCCTGACATGCTCTGGCGCCCCCCAGGGGAGGCGCGCCTCACACTTTGAAAACCCCTGCTATAAACTACTGCAGTGTTTTTTCCATGTGGGAGTGCGGATGAATTTCACCAGATTATTCCTGATTTTTCAGCTGTTAAAAAGATCATGAAAATATTCAAGTTAAAAGATTAATCATAAAAGACTTTATTGATGTGTGTGTGTGTGTGTGTGTGTGTATAAAATCAAAAGTTGTGTTGAGTTATAAGTTATTGATATGTGTGTGTGTGTGTGTGTGTGTGTGTGTGTGTGTGTGTGCGCATGTAAGTGTGTTTATGTATGTATTTTAGAATGTGTGTGTGTGTGTATGTCAGGCGGTGTCGTCCTCTTCCTCTCTCTTCATCTGCTCGATGAGTCTCTTTCTCTCTTCAGCTTGTCTGAGCCTCATGAGAACCACACTCTCGTAGTCGCGTTCAGTGCGCAGGCAGCTCTGCAGACACACACACATTTTAGATTGTTGTTATTATTTGTAATAATACACGAGTGGTTGTGTAAGCAATTCACTGCACATCATAGGCTGTGTATGTGACAAATAACATTTGAATTTGAACACACACACATCTCACGTTAATATAAACACCCATTGGTCCATTTCCGCTGAGTGGTACAGTACGGTTTGATATGGTTCACCTTTATCAGGCTTGTGTTTCCACTGCGTAAAGGGTACCAAGGGTCGTGGTGTACGACAAAGTTTCAGTTGTCATTCTTGCTGGAGGAAATGTCTACAATAAAGCTGTACGGGTCGTTCACATATCATATGAGAAGCACTCGTCACAGCACAGATGCTTCATACTTATAAATACTTGTATATAAATGTTCATTACTAACTTCTATGCACATGATTTGATTATAACTACAGATCAATGACACAGCAAAATATCCTACTGTAAGGTCTGTAATTATATACAATAAATAAATAAATGAACATGTATGAACACATAAAGCCCCTTACAGTCTCTGATTTGTTGTCAATTACAGAAAAACTACACACAGCAGACATTTAGTCCTTATTTGGGTTTAAAAACAACACGAAATACAACCTAATCAGTGCAAACCTCTCATCTCTCTTCTTTAAATAGGAAAATGATTGACACTCTTTGGTGATTTTCGAGTGATATGCTAATGGTCTAATCGGATTCAATGATCTATGCTAAGCTAAATAGTGCTCCTGTCAGCTGAATGGATTTAAAAATGCTAAAATTAATTAATTTAACTCTGTAAAATGAGCTTATTTACAAAAAGAAAAGTTAATTTAACATCTAAAATGACCCCAATGGTTGTGTTTGTATTTGACCCAACGTTTTAAGAGTGTATGAAGTTTTTACTAGTGTCAAAGAGTGTCTTTCAGCGAGAGTCTCAGACGACTGAGGAATTCAATGGGATTTAATGCACAGCAAGTGTTTATCAGCCACAAATAAACTGTGAAAGGTTAATATGACTTTTATAATTAGATGCCAACAATAACATGCTGCATAATAGAGTTGACAATATCATTGCTTCAGTCATGGTACAGCAGTAAAGTTCCTTGATTATTATGCCAGAATGAGAGTTCCTCTAGACATATCAGCTTAAAATATACAACTTTTAATTTTCTGTTGATTACAGTACAGGATGCAACAACCGGCATGGTTCAGACTATATGGGGCACATTGAGATCTGCAGGTTTCAGAAAGCTGACTCAGATCTCTTGCACGGAGCGGTTCTGGGTCATTGCTGTGTTTTGGGTCATTGGTGCTGATTCAGACTCATTCCAGCATTAGATCACAGATAAACACTGCGAGCGCTGCTTTCATTGCAGAAACATCTCAGGAATCACTCACAGCGCTGCTGAGGCTCAGCATTTTATTCAGGATGCGTAATAGAAAGCAAATGAAATCCATAAAGAGTTTTCCCCCAGAGTAATAAACAGATTATTATAAAATGTTTAGACTTTTTACTTTATAATTTCGCGTGTAATTTTATGTGTTGCTGGTTATTTTAAAATTGTTTAATGAATATTTTAATAAAACATGTAATAAAATGTGATATTTTATATCTTATTATAATGTAATATATTATTAATATACTTTTGTTATATTTTATCATTTATATTATTAGTATATTATATTTTAAATTACTATATAAACATTATATTATTTATTATTCAAACAGATATTGCGTGACTGACAGAATAAATGATGACAGAGACTGAATGAATGACAGACAGAATGAATGACTGAATGAATGAATAACTGACTGGCTGAATGAATGTATTAATGAGTGACTGAATGAATGAATTACTGAATGAATAAATGAGTGACTGAGTGAATGAGTACCTGACTGAATAAACGAATGATTGAACAAATGACTAATTAATGAGTGGCTGAATGAGTGACTGAATGAATGAATGAATGAGTGACTGACTGAATGATTGAGTGACTGACTAAATGATTAAGTGACTGAATTACTGAATAAATGACTAAGTGACTGAATGAATCAATGAGTGACTGACTGAATGATTGAGTGACTGAATTACTGAATAAATGACTGAGTGACTGAATGAATGAATGAGTGACTGACTGAATGATTGAGTGACTGAATTACTGAATAAATGACTGAGTGACTGAATGAATGAATGAGTGACTGACTGAATGATTGAGTGACTGAATTACTGAATAAATGACTGAGTGACTGAATCAATGAATGAGTGACTGACTGAATGATTGAGTGACTGAATTACTGAATAAATGACTGAGTGACTGAATGAATGAATGAGTGACTGACTGAATGATTGAGTGACTGAATTACTGAATAAATGACTGAGTGACTGAATGAATGAATGAGTGACTGAATGAATGAATGAGTGACTGACCGAATGACTGGGTGACTGAATGGATTACTGAATGAATGAATGACTGAGTGACTGAACAAACGAATGAATGACTGACTGAATGATTGAGTGACTGAATTACTGAATGAATGACTGAGTGACCAAATGGATGAATGAGTGACTGACTGAATAAATGACTGAGTGACTGAATAAATGACTGAGTGACTGAATGATTGAGTGACTGAATTACTGAATAAATGACTGAGTGACTGAATGAATGAATGAGTGACTGACTGAATGATTGAGTGACTGAATTACTGAATAAATGACTGAGTGACTGAATGAATGAATGAGTGACTGACTGAATGACTGAGTGACTGAATGGATTACTGAATGAATGAATGACTGAGTCACTGAACAAACGAATGAGTGACTGACTGAATGAATGAGTGACTGAATTACTGAATGAATGACTGATTGACTGAATGGATTACTAAATGAATGAATGAATAAATGTGACTAAATGAACGAATGAGTGACTGGCTGAATAATTGAGTGACTGACTGAATGAATAAATGACTGACTGAATGATTGAATGAATTACTGAATCACTGAATGAATTACTGAGTGACTGAATGAATATAGGAATGAATGAATGAATGAATGAATGGATGACTTAATGAATGACTGAGTGACTGAATTAATTATTGAATGTATGAATGTATGAATGACTGAAGGAACGAATGAGCGACTGAATAAATTACTGAATGAACAAATGACTAAATAAATGAATAATTAAATGACTGACTGAATGACTGACCTAATAAATGACTGAATCACTAAATGGATTACTGAGTGACTAAATGAATGACTTAATGAATGACTGACTGAATGTATAACTGACAAAATGAGTGACTGAGTGAATGAATGACTGAATAACTGAATGAATGATTGGATGAATTACTAAATGAATGAATGAGTGGGCGACGCAGTGGCGCAAGAAGGTCTCTGGATCGAGCCTCGGCTGGGTCAGTTTGTGTTTCTGTGTGGAGTTTGCATGTTCTCCCCGTGTTTGCGTGGGTTTCCTTCAGGTGTTCCGGTTTCCCCCACAGTCCAAACACATGCGGTGAGTTGGGTAGGCTACATTGTCTGTAGTGATTGAGTGTGTGTGGATGTTTCCCAGAGATGGGTTGCGGCTGTGAGGGCATCCGCTGCATAAAAATGTGTTGGATAAGTTGGCGGTTAATTCCTCGGAGGCGACCCCAGATTAATAAAGGTACTAAGCCGACAAGAAAATGAATGAATGAATGAGTGACTGAATGACAAACTGAATCACTGAATAAATTACTGAGTGACTGAATGACTGATAGAATGAATGACTGAATAAATAAATGAATGACTGAATGACTGGATGAATGAATGAAATCTTAAATGAATAAAAAAAACTACTGTTTTAGAACTGTTAAAACTGATGACGTGTAAAATTCTTTGATGAATAAATCAATGACTTTTACATGAAGGAAAGGAATGAATGAATGAATGAATGAATGAATGAATGAATGAATGAATTAATGAATGAATGAATGGTGGGTAAGATGATGTGTCATGCATTGAGTAAATGTAAACAGGATTGTCTGCTCTGAGCGTGTGCGTGTCTGAGAAAGAGGAGAAGACTCTCTGCATCTGGAAGAGATGAATGAGTCTCACATACACACCAGAGAGAGAGAGAGAGAGAGAGAGAGAGAGAGAGAGAGAGAGAGAGAGAGAGAGAGAGAGAGAGAGAGAGAGAGAGAGAGAGAGAGAGAGAGAGAGAGAGAGAGAGAGAGAGAGAGAGAGAGAGAGAGAGAGAGAGAGAGAGAGAGAAAGAGAGAGAGAGAAGCAGAAGCAGGGCATTCCGGAAGGACGGATCCATTATCATTCCAGATCCATGAGCTCAGGCTTCATCTCCACCTAACCAGCAAATATCACGCAAGCTCACTTCAGTCAATAAACAAGCGCTGCGTCTTCAATAAACCACAGACAAACTAACTCTCTGATTTACAGACACACTGACAGCACAGGGGCTGAGCTGACTCCATCATCACAGAAGAGGCCAGCTCAGTTAAACGCTGCTGGTGTATTTGCATCTGTCAATGAGGAAAAATAAAGTGCACCACAGAAAAGATCATAATGGAAAAGTTAAACTGCATCACAAAAATGAAACGCATTACACTAAAGAGAAATCAATCACCAAAGAATAAATGCAACAGGGTAAATGCGTTGATGTGCGGAAGGACTTTAATTTCAAATCAAGGTCAATCGCTTCCTGAACTGTATGCAGTTACTAAATCAGCGCATTTATGATCTGTGTTCTTTAAAAATCCACAATCTCCACTGCCTGATTTATATATGATATAAAGTGGGTGTCAGATTGTACAAGAAGCACTGCATTAAATTAAATGTGTCTGCTATGTCTTTAAAATATGAACATTTGTTTTACCCCAGTATGTTCAATGGCGTTTCTGCTCTTGCCTGCTGATCCTGACGGGTGCGTGTGAGTAAATGGGTTTTCATCTCGATTTACACTTGAACAACTACATAAATACTGAAGTGTATTTAACTAACTGTATTTTAATTATATTACAACATTGATGCTGTAAAAGGAACCATATAAAATGTAAAAAAAAAGTCACATTAACAGTTAACTCGAAGTGTATCAGTATGGGGAGAAACCCTGGCAGTGCTTATACTAAATACAAAAAATTTAAATGCACATAAAAAATTACAATGCATCACAAAAAATACAAATGCTTCATGAAACAAAACTAATGCATCATGAAAAATAAAAATGCATCACAAAAAATTAAAAAGATCAAGAAAACAAGGCAACATGCTTGATGAAACAATAAAATGCAAAGTAAAACAAATAAAAATGCTTCATGAAACAACTAATGCACCAAAAAAACTAATCTAATGCATCACAAAAAATAAAAATACATAATAAAAAATGTATCACAATAAATAATACATCAACATTTCAATGCATCACATGAAAATAAAAATGCATCTTAAAAAATAAAACTGCATCAAAAAATAAATCATGATACAAAATGCATCCGGAAATGTGTAAATACTTCATGAAACAAACAATAAAAATGCATCCCAAAAAAAATTTGCTTCATGAAACAAAACTAATGCATTACAAAAAACAAAAGCATCATAAAAAATGTAAATGCATCCTGAAATGCACAAATTCTTGACAAAACAATAAAATGCATCGCAAAACAAACAAAAATGCATCACAAAAAACTACATGAAACAAAACTAATGCATCAGAAAACAATACAAATGCCTCAAGAAAAATAAAAACACATCACAGAAAAATGCATCACAAAAAATAAAATGCATCATAAAAATGTAGCAGAAAAATATTCAAATGCAACACAAAAAATATGCATTAAAATTCAGTAGATCACATCAAATAAAGTGCATCATAAAACATAAAAATCAATCACATATAATAAAATGCATCACAAAAAATTAAAATTCTATCACAAAACAATGCGTTACAAAAAATCAATAAATGCATAAAAAAAATCAAATGCATCCTGAAATGTGAACATGCAACAATAAAATGACTTGCAACAAATCAAAATGCTTCGAAAAACAAAACTAATGCATCAGAAAAACATTCAAATGCATCAGAAAAAATGCATCACAAATAATGAAAATTCATCATAAAAAACAAAATGCATTACATTTTAAACGCATCAGGTAAAACATTTAAATGCATCATAAATAATAAAATGCATCCTAAAAGTACAAAACACTCAACAACATCACATAATCACCACCTTCAACTCATCACAGGGCTTTTCCCAGCATGAGCGAATCATGAGTTTGAGTGTATATGAGTATATGAGTATGTGTGTGTGCGTGTGTGTGCGTGTGTGTGTGTGTGTGCATGTGTCGACATGTAGATATCTGTAAGACATAACAGGGATAAACCACAGAAAGTAAACAACACACACACTCATTCTTGTCTCCATTTCTCTCTCTCTCTCACACACACACACACACACACACACGCGCACGCACACACGCGCACACACACAGACAGAAGTGACATCATGCCTGCTCAACATCTGAATCATCTGCTATACTGTGACATCACGTCTCATGATTTCAGACTCATCTGTGAGTGTCAGTGAGGATATCTCCACTTCTTACCCACTTCTTCATTAAGTTTTGCATTTCTCTTTTTAAATATTTAAACATTCGATTTAAAATAAATAGTTTAATAAATGCCATCCATGAGGAATGAAGAGCACAAGCTGCTGTAAAAATCCCGGAAAAGCTAATCTCACTATAAGATTTTTACACTGTATGGGTGCACTAAGTGGGCCAAGATTGTAGAGACATGTATAATGCAACAGAAGACTCCATTTCAAATAAACCCTGTTCTTTTAAGCTTTCTGTTCATCTGCGAATCCTTAAAAGTAAACACATCACAGTTTCCACAAAGATATGAAGCAGATTGTTAAAGCATCTTGCAACTGTTGCGTTGAAAAAGTTTTCAATTGCAGGAATAAATTACATTTTAGCAAACAACCAGATAGAAAACTTCTAATATTTGAAAACTTTTAGCTTTTTTTTTTATTTTTTTACAATATTTGTATTAATAAAAAATACTTAATATTAATTAGTTGAATAAATTGATTGAATGAATAATAGAATGACTAAATGAAAGAATGAATGACTGAATTAATGATTACATAAACAAATGAATGGATGAATGGATTAAATTAATGAATTAATGAATAAATGAATGAATGACCAAATGGAAGAATAAATGATGAAATAAAGATATCAATGATTAAATGAATGACTAAACTATTTATTAAACAAATGATTACATGAATGAATGAATGAATGAATGATCAAATTAATTGAAATGAGCAAATTATAGAATGAATGATTAAATGAAGAAATGAATGAATGAATGATCAAATGAAAGAAGGAATGATTAAACAAATGAATTAATGATTATATGAATGACTGACTGAATGAATGAATGAATGAATGAATGATCAAATGAATTAAAGAATGGTCAAAAAAAGAAATTAATGATTAAATGGATGAATGAATGATTGAATGAATGGATGAGTGAATGATTGAATGAATGATTGATTAAATGAATGAATGAATAAATGAATGAATGGATGGTCAAATGAGGGAAGGAATGATCAAATGAAGAAATTAGTGATTACATGAAGGAATGAATGATTAAATAATGAATAATCAAATGAATGAATGAATGATCAAAAAAAAAGAAATTAATGGTTAATTGAAGGAATGAATAATTAAATGAATGACTGAATGATCAAATGAACAAAAATAATAAATTATTATTAAATGCATGAATGAATGTATGATTACATGAATGAATGATCAAATTAAAGAATGATCAAATTACGAAATGGATGCTTAAATGAAAAAAAATGATTCAATGAAGGAATGAATTATTAAATGAATGAATAAATGAATGAATAAATTATTAAATGAATTAATGAAGGAATGAATGATTAAATGAAAGAATGAATAAATGATCAAATGAATTAATAAATGATTAAATAAAGGAATGAATGATCAAATAAAAAAATGAATGATCAAATGAAATAATGAATAAATAATTTAATTGAATTATTAAAGCAATTGAAAAAGATTAAATGAAGAAATGAATGAATTAAGAAATGAAGAAATGAATGATTAAATGAAGAAATGAATAATTAAATAATTGAATGAATAAATGATTCAATAAATAATCAAATTAAATAATAAATTATCAAATGAAGGAATGAAAGATCAAAGGAATGAATGATCAAATGAATTAAAGAATGGTCAAATAAAGAAATGGATGATTAAATAAATGAATGAATGATTGGGAGAATGATTGAATGGATGACTGGATGAATGAATAGATGAATGGTCAAGTAAGTGAAGGAATGACCACATGAATTAAAGAATGATCAAATAAAGAAATGGATGATTAAATAAAGGAATGAATGATTAAATTAATTAATAAATAATCAAATGAAGAAATGAATGATTAAATGAAGAAATGAATTATTAAATGAATGAATAAATAAATGATTAAATAAATGATCAAATTAATTAATAAATGATCAAATGAAGCAATAAATGTACAAATGAATGAATGACCAAATGAATAAATTAATGATCAAATGAATGAATGGATAATTAAATTAATGAATAAATCAATCAAATCAATCTACAAAATTTAAACACCACTTCACTTAGCTTCATCTTTTCCAAAACCCAGTGTTTTGCCTATAGAGACCCCATTTAAACATCACATGCAATCCCATAATGCATCACAATGCGCTCTGTTTTCAAATGCATGGACAAAAGAAATGCCTGAAACTCCGCTGCATTCACTGAGCTGCATTCAATCTGCCGTGAAGAAAACACAACAGAAACAACATGAAGTTCAGCAGAGCGCTGAGCAGCAGATATTTCATCATGATCACTTATAGGATTGTTTAGCGGAGCGATTAAGAGCGAAAACCCAAGATGAAAACCGGTAATTAGACAAAAGCAGCCGCAAGAGCTCTTTCAATTTCCCAGAAAACATCAGGCAACAAGAACAAATCTGCTCACGACACCACCGCAGAAACCAGAGCCTGGAGCACACTCAACTATCTGCGGCTCTCAGACACAAGGCCAAAGCAATCAAGAGCAGGAATGATGTGGAAGTGGCTTCAGTGTGTGCTTGGCAGAGACAAAGCATGAGGAACAATGAAAATGCATCCCAAAAATAAAATACATCACAAATAATTTTAACATAACATTGCAAAAATACAAAGCGCTTGACAACAAAATATAATCACCACCCTGAACTCATCAGGGGGCTATTCCTAAAATGCAGTGCTAGCCAACAGATTATTTAGTGTATGTGTGTGTGTGTGTGTGTGTGTATGTGTGTGCGTGAGTTCAGAGCTAGTAGTGGTATGATAAACCCATACATTTCAAATCGAGAAATTATTCATTATGGATTTTGAGGTTATACGAATGCACTGTGATTCTCTACTGAAAAGCAAATTGTTATAAACTATCTTAGGGCATCTACTGTTGTTATTAAATAGACTAGAGCGCCATCTGCTGTAATAAACTAGTCTAAAGCACCATCTACTGTTAGAAACTAGCCTAGAGCACTGTCGTCTGTTTAAGGCCTAATCCCAATTCTACTTTTGTACCTCTTCCCATTCCCCTTGGCCCTTACAACCCAAGGTTAAGGGGAAGGGCTTCTAAATTTACCCCTTAGAATTGGGACAGCACTACAGTGCCTGCACACGTAGTCATTGCACTTTCATGCTTCATATGAGATCAGACGATGGCGACTGCTGTAGTTATTCCAGTTGTGTTATTTTTTGGTATTTATCTTCAGGAGATCACTGAAGGCATGTTTTATGTCATCATAACGATCTAATGTGGCAATAAGATCGTAACTGTACTGTGTATTTACACCGTGGCCATATACATCTACACGCGAAAACAACATCAACATTATAGAAGACACTGTAAACAGCTCATTCCCAGCCACTAGACTTTTTTGACAGGATACTCCAGTGTCATCGAGTGTCAGAATGTTGTGGGACTGCTGTACAGGAGTTATGAATTTGGACTATAGATCGCCAAATTTAGCGGTTTTTATTTAGCGTTTGTTTAAAGCATGATGGTAAAACATGAACGCGGTTATGAATATATTAAAACGTGTTTGTTTGTTGTAAAAATCTGTAATAATGACAAAAAATACTAACCTACTCCTTACTTCCGGGTTCAGCAATCCTGCCGTTGTGTCTGGTGCATTCTGGGAAATTTTCCTACCCCTTAGTTTCGAGTGTGGTCCTGAAAAATCTTCGTTCAAAGGGCTATTTACCCCTTCCCCTCAGCTCTACGCCTTCAAGCTAAAGAGAATTGGGACACCCCTACCCCTTGGCGCACAAAATGAGTGGTAGGGGTAAGGGGAAGGGCTAAGGGATAGAATTGGGATTGGGCCTAAACCTAGTCTAGAGTGCTATCTGCTGTTTAAAACTAGTCTAGAGCACCGTCTGCTGTTATAAACTAACCTTGAGCAACATCTGCTGTTATAAACTAACCTAGAGCAACATCTGCTGTTATAAACTAGCCTAGAGCACTGTCTGCTGCTATAAACTAACCTAGAGCGCCATCTGCTGTTATAAACTAGCCTAGAGCACCATCTGCTGTTATAAACTAGCCTAGAGCAACATCTGCTGTTATAAACTAACCTAGAGCACCGTCTGCTGTTATAAACTAACCTAGAGCACCGTCTGCTGTTATAAACTAACCTAGAGCACCATCTGCTGTTATAAACTAGCCTAGAGCACTGTCTGCTGCTATAAACTAGCCTAGAGCACCATCTGCTGTTATAAACTAGCCTAGAGCAACATCTGCTGTTATAAACTAACCTAGAGCACCGTCTGCTGTTATAAACTAACCTAGAGCACCGTCTGCTGTTATAAACTAACCTAGAGCACCATCTGCTGTTATAAACTAGCCTAGAGCACTGTCTGCTGCTATAAACTAACCTAGAGCAACATCTGCTGTTATAAACTAACCTAGAGCACCATCTGCTGTTATAAACTAGCCTAGAGCACTGTCTGCTGCTATAAACTAACCTAGAGCGCCATCTGCTGTTATAAACTAGCCTAGAGCACCATCTGCTGTTATAAACTAACCTAGAGCACCGTCTGCTGTTATAAACTAACCTAGAGCACCGTCTGCTGTTATAAACTAACCTAGAGCACCGTCTGCTGTTATAAACTAACCTAGAGCAACATCTGCTGTTATAAACTAACCTAGAGCACCGTCTGCTGTTATAAACTAACCTAGAGCAACATCTGCCGTTATAAACTAACCTAGAGCAACATCTGCTGTTATAAACTAGCCTAGAGCACCATCTGCTGTTATAAACTAGCCTAGAGCACTGTCTGCTGCTATAAACTAACCTAGAGCGCCATCTGCTGTTATAAACTAACCTAGAGTGCCATCTGCTGTTATAAACTAACCTAGAGCAACATCTGCTGTTATAAACTAGCCTAGAGCACCATCTGCTGTTTTAAACTAGCCTAGAGCAACATCTGCTGTTATAAACTAGCCTAGAGCAACATCTGCTGTTATAAACTAACCTAGAGCACCGTCTGCTTTTATAAACTAACCTAGAGCAACGTCTGCTGTTATAAACTAACCTAGAGCACCGTCTGCTGTTATAAACTAACCTAGAGCACCGTCTGCTGTTATAAACTAACCTAGAGCACCGTCTGCTGTTATAAACTAACCTAGAGCAACATCTGCTGTTATAAACTAACCTAGAGCACCGTCTGCTGTTATAAACTAACCTAGAGCACCGTCTGCTGTTATAAACTAATCTAGAGCACCATCTGCAGTTATAAACTAACCTAGAGCACCATCTGATGTTATAAACTAACCTAGAGCGCCACCTGCTGTTATAAACTAACCTAAAGCACCGTCTGCTGTTATAAACTAGCCTAGAGCACCGTCTGCTGTTATAAACTAGCCTAGAGCACTGTCTGCTGCTATAAACTAACCTAGAGCAACATCTGCTGTTATAAACTAACGTAGAGCACCATCTGCTGTTATAAACTAACCTAGAGCACCATCTGCTGTTATAAACTAGCCTAGAGCACCGTCTGCAGTTATAAACTAACCTAGAGCAACATCTGCTGTTATAAACTAACCTAGAGCACCGTCTGCTGTTATAAACTAACCTAGAGCAACATCTGCTGTTATAAACTAACATAGAGCAACATCTACTGTTATAAACTAACCTAGAGCACCATCTGCTGTTATAAACTAACCTAGAGCACCATCTGCAGTTATAAACTAACCTAGAGAGCTGTCTTCTGTTAAAAAGTAGCCTAGAGCACAGTCCCACGTTATAAACCAGTCTAGAGCACAGTCTCAAGTTATAAACTAGTGCCGTCTACTGGTATAAACTAGCCTAGAGCGCCATCTGCTGTTTAAAACTATTCTAGAGTGCCATCTGCTGTTAGACTCTACCCTAATGCAACGTCTGCTGTTTAAAACTAGCAAAGAGCACCATCTGCAGTTTAAAACTAGCCTAGAGTGCTGTCTGCTGTTTTAAACTAGCCTAGACTGCTGTCTTCTGTTAAAAACTATCCTAAAGCGCCATCTGCTTTTATAAACTAGCCTTGAGCACCATCTACAGTTCTAAAATAGTCAAGAGTGCTATCTGCTGGTATAAACTAGCGTAGAGCGCCAACTGCTGCTATAATCTAGCCTAGAGCATCGACTGATGTTATAAACTAGTCTAGAATGCCATCTGCTATTATAAACTAGCCCAGAGCACCTCTAGCCTAGAGTGCTATCTGCTGTTTAAAACTAGCCCAGAGCGCCGTTTGCTATTCAAAACAAGTCTAAAGTGCCATATGTTGTGATAAACCTAGCGCACCTTCAAGCCTAGAGCTTAGTCTGCTATTATAGACTAGCCTAGAGCCCCTTTGCTGTTAAACTCTACCCTAGAGCGCTGCCTGCTGTTTAAAACTAACCTAGAGCATCATCTGCTGTTATAAACTAGCCTAGAGCGCCACTATTGTTTAAAATTAGTCTAGAGTGCTGTCTGCAGTTATATACTAGCCTACAGCGCAGTCTGCTGTTTAAAACAAGCCTAGAATGCCGTCTGTTGTTACAAACTAGCCTAGAGCACCGTCTGCTGTTAAAAAAACTAGCCTAGAGCGCCATCTGCTGCTCAAAACAAGTCTAGAGCACCATCTGCTGTTAGAAACTTGCCTAGAGCACCTTTTAGCCTGGAGTGCCATGTCCTGTTAAACACTAGCCTAGAGTGCCATGTGCTGTTATAAACTAGCCTAAAGCCTATTTGCTGCTAAACACTAGCCTAGAGTGCCATCTGTTGTTAAAATCTAGCCTTGAGCACCATCTGCTATTATGAACTAGATGCATTCTGAGTGTGATGCATTATAAAAATCTCAGAAATAACGCACACATCACGATGCACTGATTTATCACCCCAGCACTAATGTTTGGCCGTGGCTGCATTTGATAATCTGTGTGGATGAAATCAGTTCAGAAACTCTGAGCTCCAGCACTGTATAAACGTTATGATGAAGAGCTGATGTTTGCTGTATGTGAATGTTTGCACATGTGGAGAAAGACCTGCTCTTTTGAGGGAACGGCGACCCTTTGTTTATTGGACGTGTTTGAAAGGAGAAAACCCTCTGAATCTGGCAGACGCAGGGAACATTTGACGATCATTTCTTGTTGTTTGGAGGAAAAGCAGTGCTTCCCTTAAGTCCACTGAGGCCATTTTCAAATGAAGAGACAATTATTTAATAAATGAAGTGAACAAGTCATCGATCCTGGAACACAAGGCCACACAAACACTGTTGAAAAGAATGGTGAAATCCAGACTACATCAAAGTCAGTCTTTCCCAGTAACTGTAATCAGTGCGTGGATTTTGTAATGATTGGAAAGAGGCCTTCAGATGATTGGCTTTGGTTTATAGGATCAGTAACTATAAAACATTAACCCTGTGTTGCTTGTTCTAACATTAGAACATTTTCTTAATTAGATATTTTAAGAGGGAGGGATGGATGGCTGGATGGATGGTTTTGGGAGGGATAGATGGATGGATGGTTGGATGGATGGTTTTGGGAAGGAAAGATGGATGGATGAATGGATGGATGGTTTTGGAAGGCATGGATGGGTGGTTTTGAGAGGGATAGAAGGATGGTTGGGGAAGCGAGAGATGGATAAATGGTTTAGGGAGGAAAATATGGATAGATGAAGGGTTTTGGGAGGGGTGAATAGTTTTTGGAAGGATAGGTGGATGGATTTAGGATGGATGGTTCGATGGATGGTTTTGTAAGGGATGGACTGATGGATGGTTTTGTAAGAGAGAGATGGATGGGTTTGGGAGTGCTGGATAAATGGATGGATGTTTTTGGGAGGGATGGATGGTTTTGGGAGAGAGGAATGGAGGGATGGTTTTGAGAGAGATGGATGGATGATTTTGGGAGGGAGAGATTAATAAATGGTTGGCTTTGGGATAGATTGATGGATGGTTTTGGGAGTGATGGATAAGAGGATGGATGAATGGATGGTTTTGGGAGGAATGGAAGGAAAGTTTTGGGAGGTAAGAATGGTTTTGGGAGGGATGGATGGATGATTTTGGGATGAATGTATGGATGGATGGATGGTTTTGGAAGGAAGAGATCAATAGATGGATGGTTTTGGGTTGGATGGAAAGATAGATGATTGGTTTTGTGAGAAATTGATATATGGTTTTGGGATGGATGGGTGGATGATTTTGGGATGGATGGATGAATGGTTTTGGGCGGGATGGAAGGATAGATGGTTGGTTTTGTGAGAAATTGATGTATGGTTTTGGGAGGGATGGATGGATGATTTTGGGATGAATGTATGGATGGATGGATGGTTTTGGAAGGAAGAGATCAATAGATGGATGGTTTTGGGCGGGATGGGTGGATGATTTTGGGATGGATGGATGGATGGATGGTTTTGGGCGGGATGGAAGGATAGATGGTTGGTTTTGTGAGAAATTGATGTATGGTTTTGGGAGGGATGGGTGGATGATTTTGGGAGGGAGAGATGGATGGATGGTTGATTTTGGGAGAGAGGGATTGATGGATGGATGGTTTGGGGAGGTAGGGATGGGTGGATGGTTGGTTTTGGGATAGATGGATGGTTTTGGGAGGGAGGGAGGGAGGAAGGGATAGGTGGATGGTTTTGGGAGGGAGGGATTGATGGATGGTCTTGAGAGAGATGGATAGATGGTTTTGGGAGGGAGAGATTGATTGATAAATGGTTGATTTTGTGATGGATTGATGGATGATTTTGAGATGGAGAGATGAATGGTTGGCTTTGAAATAGATGGATGGATGGAAGGAGGGATGGAAGTTTGGGAGGGAGGGATTAATGATTGGATGGTTTTGGGAGGTAGGGATGGGTGGATGGTTGCTTCTCTAATGCGAGTTGCGCCTCAGAAGATGAAGACGACATGCAATGAGTGCAATGTGATGGCTTTTAAAGGTGAGAGACAATATTTAAGAGCGCAGACAGATGCTCAAGACAGTTCTAGAGGGAATAATAATAGAAGAAGAAGAAAAATAATGAAGCACTGTGATGACGGACTGACGGAGGGCAGAGGCCTTTTACAATCAGCACAACAACATTTCAAATCTGCAACGATGGAAAGCTGGAAACATGGAGAGCTACCAACATCAATGACGCAAACACCCTCACACACACATTTATATCTGTCAAATCATCTATCATCAGTCAAATTTATAGCAAAACCAATCAATGAATGTGATTTTAACTTTTAAACAATATATTTTTTTAGCATTTATTTCTCATTATGAATCCATGTTCACTTCTTGTTGTTGCAGTGATTAGCTAGTGTCTACACAGTGATGGGTGTGAAAGCAGGAATGGCTGCATGTCACCAGGGCTTGTGTAATGGTGAAGCACCTGTACATACATGTCCAGAGCTGTCATTACTACACAACTTCAGCTTAAAAAAAAAAACAGGAAAGCGGAACAAGACACAATGACATGAGGATTAGTAACGGCTCTGATGGAGACACACACTCAGGTGAAGCTGAAGTTACGTCACACACACAGGGTGGAGACTTTACCTGTTTGACAATCTCTGGACTTTAACACTCGCGCTCTGAGACGGACTCTGCACTGGAGAATTTAGGAGAACTTCATATCGAGAGCTAACTACTGCCATTTCTGAATGAGGAGTAACGATTTTGGATAAAGGTAAGATTACTGACTGCCACACCACAGCCTACTGAAGCAAAGAAAGCAGCACTGGCTTTACATTTATATTCTTCTTCAGTTCAGTTCTTTTCACATTGTACACAGTGTAAAGGTTTTCCTTAATGTCTGTCTAAGTTTAAATACTTTATATTGGCTCTTGTTTTTTATACCAATTATTTTCCAATATATCTTAGAATTTTCAATTAAAGTTTATTATATATTACTTTTTATGATAATTATTGCTTCAAAGCAGCTTTACACCCTCAGAAATAAAGGTACGTGAGCTGTCACTGGGGTGGTACCTTTTCAAAAGGGTCCATATTGTTACTTCTAATGTATATATTAGTACCCATAAATTTTAAGAGGAACACTTTTGTACTTTATATGTGCTAATATGTATCCTTGAGGGATTAATATGGACCTTTTAGGTACAAATTGTCCTTTTTGTAAAGGTACCACCCCAGTGACAGCTTGCGTACCTTTATTTCTGAGAGTGGTTGAAGGGCCAAAAACCTAACTTGATTAAGGCTAGTAGGCGGAAGGTAAATATAGCTTCCATGGGTAATTTCTTAATTTATTTAATAATGCTTAAAATGTCTAGAAAACATTGCTTTATATTACTAATACAGTATGTTTTACATTTTATAAAGAACTTGGTACAGCAAAAACAAAAACAAATGTAATTTATAACAGAAATTCGCTAGTTTTTGCCTTGATTTGTTCACCAATGTCTTCTGCATAGTCCTCTATCCATCGAGTGACAGTATTTACATTTTAAAAAATCTGATTCCTTTACAACATCTAATTGAAACAATTAATTTCAGTTTGTTTGTTTTTTTTTTGTAGCCCAACAAAAGAACAAATAAAAAAAGGTTACGTCAAATTAGAAATGACGATCTCTGTGTTAGAGGCATTCGGCCTAACCCTCTCCATCATTCTCACTATCCTCATAGATGGAATGGTGGGCCAATCCAAAGATTACGATGGGCCAACTTTGGCCCGCGAGCCCTACTTTGGGCATCTCTGATTTAAGGGTTTAAAACTGTCCTAACTATTGATAAACTCAAAAATTGCTTTGGTATTTCCATTTTTTTTAATTAATTTTTTTGCTTTTGAATTGCATGATGGAAACTAGATTTTTTCCCCCACAACTTCTGATGTTGAAAACATTGAAAGAGAGACTTTTTAAAAATTAGTTTATAGTGCTATATTGTTTGGGTTGGTGATGTAAACTATGTTACAAAAACCTGGTAATAGGTTATTTATAGGCTTAACTTATAATAAATTGTTCCAAACTAATAAAATATGAATAAAAGTCACTGTAGAGTTGACTTTTCAACATCAAAAGTAGACAATGTAGAGATCAACATCCCATGATGCAATTGACAACCGAAAATAGATAAAACAGAAAAAAACAGCAAGTCACAAGATATGGAACCTGTTAATTAAAGGATATTTTTACAGTGCATTCTGAATATTTTAGTCAAAATATTCTTAGCATAATTTATTCATTCATTCTCTTGTCGGCTTAATCCCTTTATTAATCCGGGGTCGCCACAGTGGAATGAACCGCCAACTTATCCAGCAAGTTTTTACACAGCGGATGCCCCTCCAGTCGCAACCCATCTCTGGGAAACATCCACACACACACTCATACACTACGGACAATTTAGCCTACCCAATTCACCTGTGCCACATGTCTTTGGACTGTGGGGGGAAACCGGAGCACCCGGAGGAAGGCAGGGAGAACATGCAAACTCCACACAGAAACGCCAACTGAGCCGAGGTTCGAACCAGCGACCCAGCGACCTTCTTGCTGTGAGGCGACAGCACTACCTACTGCGTCACTGCCTCGCCTTCTTAGCATAATATTTCATTTCAAACTGAAAACACTGTTTCTAATCAGCAGCATCAGCATATACGTTCTTTTCAGGGACCAAATACGGCTGAACAGTATAAAACCAATAATTGTAGTTCACATGCTATTGTTTGCATTGTGAAAATATCAATGAAACATGATGACGGTATTATGAGGATCGCTCTGTTCAAGCTGTACAAGTCTCGTCATGTTAGCAGAAACTGCTTCAGATGTGGGTGTGATACAGTAAATGCACACCTTCACAGGTAAACATGCACAGAAGGTTTTTAACATTACATCATGACTGAACTTAAAGAAGATATCTTTTAAAAAGCAAGATAACTTTTCATCACAACTAAAAAAAGCTACTTTTTCTAATAAATTATATATATATATATATATATATATATATATATATATATATATATATATATATATATATATATATATATATATAATTTATTAGAAAAATGGGGATGTTTTTAACACACTGGGGTAATTTGAGGCTTAATTCGAGCACAACTTTCTCTGTATTTCAGCAAATGGAATGTTTTTTTTTTTTTTTTTTACTGACAAATCTTATTATAACACATACTTCAGAAAAATGCTTTGTTTTAAAATGCTCAACAATACACTCTGGGCAAATTGACTCCCCTTTGATTGTGTTGGGCTGTTTTGCTCCATTGACTTCTGTTGTAATCACATTTATTGATTGCAAAGCCATGACAGCGTATAATCATGCATTGCTGATTGTTGCTGGTTTTCTCTGTTGAGATGTACAATTTGTCAGTTTTACTCGTAATCATCAGCTCACAGATTTGTCTGAGAATATGAAAATAACACACATATTACAATTTGTTGTTTTACTCCATATAAAAGCCAGACACTTTTTAGCACAGGCCTACCTAAAGGGTTAATGCTGACAACTGATGATCAACATTAAAAACTTACACACTTTACCTCTTCCCAAGCGCGAAAACCAACAACAATCAGGAAAGCATGATTATATGCTGTCATGGCTTTACAATCAATAAATGTGTTTGTAATGGAAGTCAATAGAGCAAAAACAGCACCAACATAACCAAAGGGGAGTCAATTTGAACAATACGCAAGGGTCAAACACTATTGAATGATGTTGATAAATGAAATGATGTTGATAGATTCACTACATTGATGCATGCTCTTTTGCATGAAACTTAAACAGCGTTTAATGCAAACAACAGTAGTGCTATTTACGCATAATAAAACATGCAAATAAATGCAAAATAGATGACAATAACAGTTTTTATAGGATGCATTATTGAAGTACAACGTTACTAGAGGTGTGATAAGATCTCGCAGACAACGCACTAAGTAGAGCGCACGCGGTGAGCAAGGGATCCTTTAAAGGGAAAAAAAAGGGCTGTCATTGACAGCTTGGGATTTCATCTGCCATTTTCACTGAGTACATTTACATGGACACTAATACTCCGCTTTGATGATTAAGATAATACTGATTAAGAGTCGACCGTGTAAGCAGCGATTTTTAATTACCCTAAAGGACCACGCAAGTCCCGAAATGCGGAGGCTTTTCTTTTCATGCAGTAACAAATTCCATTAAACATCATGAATGAAGATATGCTGAATGAGAGTGAACTGCTGAACAGAAAGATTAAAATGAAACACCCGAAATTGCATGAAACTCTGGAGGAAACGCAGGATAGCCTGGTGATGCCACATTAATTGTTTTATACTAAAACTTTCCTTCTAAAAGCGTGTCCTTGGTCTTATCCAAATGTCCTTGCACTTTAAACACACGCAGGGCCAGAGCAAGCTGAACTGGCGCTCTAGGCAAACGGCAATCAGGCCGCCCTCAGGGTGAAAGTGACCGGTTAGCGGAGGAAGTAGGACCATGAAGGAGGGTGTGTGTGTAGTGGATGAATATCAGGACCGGGGGGGTTGGCTCACTATTCTAGGCAGCCGCCTAGGTCGCCTCTATGCATGCGCTGTCCCTGAACACACGTCGGCCACAACAGGAAATAAAAAAACTTCAACTGTGATATTTTCGTTATTTTTTTAACGCATTAAATATTAGAATTCATCACGTGTGTTAACGCACTATTTTTGACAGCCCTAATTTTCATTATTATTTTACATTCATCTTTATTTAAAAATTATTATGAATTATAATTATGATTATAAAATATAATTTTACCTATATTAATCTGTGCTTCGCTTTCAATGGAAGCATACTAAATGGCTAAACGTAAACAATTATACAATTGAAGTCAAAATTATTTGCAACCCTGTGATTATTTACACATTATTTACAGAGCAACGAATTCTTCACAGTATTACCTATAATAATGTTTCTTCTGGAGAAAGTCTGATTTTTTTATTTCGGCAAGAGTAAAAGCAGTCTTTTATTGGTTTTAAACCTATTTTAAGGTCAATATTATTAACCCCCTTAAGCAATATTTGTTTCGAATTGTCTTCAGAACAATCCACTGTTATACAATGACTTGCCTAATTACCCTAACTTTACCCTAATTACCCTAGTGAAGCCTTTAAATGTCACTTTAAGCTGAATACTAGTGTCTTGAAGAATATTTAGTCTAATATTATGTGCTGTCATCATGGCAAAGATGAAATAAATCAGTGTTTAGTAATAAAGTAATTAAAACCATTATGATTAGAAATGTGTTAAAATAAAACATAAAACAATTCAAATTGATCAGGACAGCAAATAACTGTAAATTACATATTAATTTATGAATGTAAACATCGTTAAATGAATTTCAATATTGAAATCTTAATGAAGATCAATATTTGAGTGTTTTCAGTAAAGTGCTCTGTAAATGTATTTTATGAATGTGTTCGCTGAAGGCCTCATTATAGTGTATTTCCTCATTTCTGGTTGCATGTCAGTGAAGGAATGCCGTTCTGTCGGCACTCGACGTCTCCCGCTGCTACTAAAGTGCCGATAAAACCTTTATTGGCCAACAAAAGCTGTTTTCTGTAGTGCCGTGCACACGTAAAGGGTGAGTGCTGCGAGTCACGAAAGCTGATCTAATGTGTGTGTGTGTGTGTGTGTGTAGAGTCCAGCCATGACCGTCCACACCACAGCAGCACTGATTAAACCTGTTTATCAATGTAAAAAAAAATTATTCATTGGATTTACTAAGATAACTGGTTGCAAACTATTCATTTGTGCTAAATTTAAACACACAAATTAAATGTAGTCATGTTCAACTTAATTAGTTTATTTACATTCAGACCATATAAATAGTTGGCAACCACTTACCTTAAGAAAGTGTAGTAAATGCAATGAATCCTTTTTTTCAGAGCACGGTTACACGGGCATCTATCTAAACGTGCAATTAAAATATGCCAGAATGTGATTTTATTTTATTTTATCGGTCAATATTATTAGCCCCTTTTAGAAATATACGTTTTAAGTGTCTTCAGAACAAACCCCTGTTGTCCTATAACTTGCCTAATTAACCTTACTTGCAAACTAAACTACACTAAATAATAAAATACATTAATATAAAGATGTTTATAATATATATGGACTTATTAATAGAGCGAATAGCTAGCAATGTTACTACAATGACTTGCTTAATTACCCTAACTTTATCCCAATTAACCTAGTTGAGCCTTTAAATGTCACTAAGCGGAATACTAGTATCCTAACAGATATCTAGTCAAATATTGTGTTGTTATCATGGCAAAGACAAAGTAAATTACTTATTAGAAATGAGTGATTAAAACTATTATGTTTAGAAGCGTGCTCTTCTCTCTGTTAAACAGCACTTGGGAAGTATTTTAAATGGAATTAAAATTTCAAAGTAGGGCAAATGTGTTTGACTTAAACTGTATATCATTATATTACACAGACCTAATAGATGACAAAATAAACAAGAAAAGAAAATCTAAAGCCATGCACAGTTACAGTGTGAAGATATAACATGTGGCTGTGAAGATGTCCTAACATCAGCTGTTAATCTGTAACTATACTGTAAACAAGCACTAATTAACAGCTCTGGCAAACGCTTCACCTGTGACCAACATTACATCACCTTTACAGTTATATTCACACACACATCATATATATATATATCGAAATTAACTTTTTTACTTGGTAGCACCGGTGCTCCCAACTTCAAATATTTAGGAGCACCAGAAAAAAATTAGCAGCACCCACCTAAAATGAATGAGCACCGCTGCAAATTGCTGTTTAAGGGATTTATTGTATTTTAAAACAACATTAATAGGACTGACAAAAACCAGAAACAGAATCTAACTAATGCTGCGAAGACATTGATATTTGTGTGCAATAATTCCAAAATGAATGTCTAATAATTAGGCTATAGAATATTAATGATGATGAAAATGACAATAATAGTAACAGTGAATTACATTTCTCATTATGATACTGCCTTGAATGTGCATGGATGTAGGTTATCTGCTATAAAAAGTCTGTTACTTTATGAAAAATAATTGTATAGTTTGCATCAAACAAAAATGAAGCATTGCAGTAAGAAATATTTATTTTGTACTGCTGTTTTTATATGCATGTCAATTTAATAAATAATATTTCTGCTACAAAACAAACAAAAGATTATAATAAATCATTCAATTCAATGATGAAAGCTGCAAAGCAGTCATCAGTAAATAAATAAAAAAAATAATATACACCTCAAAAAAGGATAGACAAAAGAAAGAAAGTAAAGTCTCACTTCTATCACTCTTTAAAAGTTTTGGTTTCAGTTTGTGTCAATTTAAAGGTTCAGTCTGAGCTGATTTTCATTTTTCTGTGTTAGTGGAAAAGCAGGCGAGTCAGCCGACCCAATTTATGAGCAGGCAATACCGCTCTTTGTTATGAGCCGCAGTTTCAGTGTAAACTTAGTAAAGACGAGCTTCTTTGGCGATGATATGTACAGTATTAGATTTGACTTTTAGCGGACATTTGCGCTGAACACGCAGTGAATGAAACGCATGGAGATTCGGGCACCTTCTCCAAGAAGCGCATACTCGATCTTAGCTGGCGGATCATTATTCACCACGTGACGTGTCATGATCGCTTTCATCTGCGCCTCAACTTTAGGTGGGGTTTGCAAACCTGTGTGCTTTAAGTTTTTACTCTTCAGCCGTTTGTATTTCCCGTGTTCATAAAAGCTCCTTCCCTGTCATCTGACAGCGGAATACCTTGAGTGAATGACAGCTAATATGAACCAATATAGCGGCAGGGAAGAGCGATTCAGCACGTTTTTACAAAAAAAATCAAAACAGGTCGCACTACAACCATTATCTGCAGTCGCACTAATGCGCCCAAATATATTATGAGGTCGCATAGATTAATTTTCGGGCGCATATGCGACCAAAACGGTCGCAATTTCGAGCCCTGTATATATATATATTATACACATAAATATGACTTTGACATGCTAAAAGTACTTGATTAAGATTTGGTGTCATCTCCACATGCCTCCTCATTCATTTAACTTTTTGTGTGCTGTGTATGAGCTCAATAATCATGAGCAACTGAGTCATGGTTACATAATATTACAATTAGTTTTTATTTCACATCATTTTCAGAGTTGAAAATGAAGGAATTACCAAAAAATATCTCTGACCACACCAAACATAAACAATTCATTATTTCTTATCCACAAATTTTAAATGTATTAAAACAAGATAAATATATAGCTGTATACTATACTTTTTATTTAACAAAACATATGCACAGTAATCTGTCCCAGTGCTAAAGGTCCCAGATCACCAGTTAACTACACATAAATGGTGATTTAATCTCCCATTAAAGCAATGCTATTGTAAAAAATGATAAATAATCCATATTAACCAAGCAAACGAAAGCAGGTAAAAACATACTGTGTAATAAAAAAAGGATGATCACACACACACACAATTAACAATAGACCCATAAAAAATTTGTTCAAAGCACAGTTAAAGCGAAAGCAACCGGTGCTACTTACAAAAAAACAAACCTGGAACTCTTGAAAGCAGCAGGACTGTGGGTGCATGAGCATAACTTTTTGTCTAGTCTATTTGAAAGAGAACTGATCTCATCAGTTGCGTTTCTAGACACAGTTGCTTCACGCAAGGAAACGGGAGCGTGCACACGTTTTAAACAGTCGTGCGCTTCACCTCAGCTGCTCAGCTGTTAGCGCGAGTGATCATCCTCTCATTCGGTATTCACCTGCTCTCTATTGCTTGCGCAAACACAATTATTTTTGTTAGTCGTGTTGCTTCTCGATTCTAAGATTGCCTTTGCATGCATATTAGGCCATCCTTAATATCGAACCCTGCTTTTAAGAATTATTATCTGGGAAAATTATTGTCAACCAGCCATTTGGTGGGTTGGCGGGTGTTAATGTCAATCCCTGTGTGTGTGTGTGTGTGTGTGTGTGTGTGTGTGTGTGTATATATATATATATTATAGGTGGGCATAGATTAATTTTTTTTAATCCAGACTAATCTCACTGTTTAAAATGGGCATTCAGAATATGTCTGCTACCCAAATAATGACTAAAAGTAAGTCTTTGAGAACGGGGTTTCTCTAGCCAGGTGGCGCATTAGTCCAGGGGCTCATCTCCTGTTTCCAAAATGCATCACAAACTGCTTGAGAAACTGTTCTACTGTGATAATTGGTGATGAAAATAAAGGATGTTCAATAAGATGTACTCGTGTTTACTAACTGTTTATTCAGTTAAACATCAATGCCTACATAAGCTCAAAACTGCAATTTTGATGACCTTAATCCGACTAAAGTCATAACTGAACTAAACAGAAATAGAAATTATACGTGGAGTATGCAGATATTAGACCAGATCAGATCAGATTCAAGAACCAGATAGAACCATTGCATAAATATATATATATATAGTGTATATATTTATACATTTCCTTATATTGCCACAAGCTTAAGTTAACAGAATAAGTCTGTTTTCTATATTTTATTTCAGTTCAGTTGTGCCACGTCCCAATTCACATACTATCTGTCCTAAATCGTTTTCGAATATAGAAGTAGTGTCCCAAACCATAGTGTGTTGAAAAGAGTATGTTCTCTGTAGGTTGATAAAGACCACAACTCCCATGATTCCACACTCAATCACGCCCTCATCAAAATATGCCTTTGTTTGTTATGAATATGCACCCTCTAGTGGACAACATGAAATAATGTGCCTTTAATGCTTCCAAAAGTAAAATGTTCCTTCAAAACCCCATGCAGACATCAAATTAACATTCTCTCCTTTAATGTGTTTCAGGATCTGGACTCTTCATGTTGTGATCATCCCTTATTGAAATGCCGCTCTGGACGTCCCAACAGCGCAAACCAGCGGCGCTCAGATGGAGAGCGTCTGGCCGCAGAAACAGGGTTTCGCTCAACATGATCAGCCTTCCTCTGGCAGACTTCAAACACCTGTCTCACATTGGGCTGGACGGACACACGGACAGTTTCGGAGATCTTTCCTTCCTGAAGGAAGGCCACAATCTCCTGCATCAGAGCTCAAGGAGTGAGCAGAATTTGTTTCTGGCCTGCGCACCGCCGCCAAAACCACCACGGGTCAACCTAGAGGAGCCAATCTGGGAGAAAACTGCATCCGAGCACAGGCAGAAGAGCAGCTCTCTCCCTCTGCTGGACATGGAGGACGAGGATGAGGAGCAATATCCGAAAACACTGATAAACAGTGGTCAGACGCAAACTGACCAAATAAAGACTGATCAGATTAAGACTGATCAGACACAGACTGATCAGACTGATAGCGCCTTCACCTTCAGTCTGGACTTGGGACCTTCCATACTGGACGCTGTACTGCAGGTGATGGAGAAGTCCAGTAATAGACATTAACAAAGCTGCAAACACCTGAGCTATGAACAATAACAGTAAAACAAAAATACTGATAAACTCTGATCAGACGACAGACAACTTCAGTACGGATTTGGGACACTCCACCTTTACACGTGAACAAAACCTACACTAGTTTGTAGTATTACTTAAAGTGAGTCTATTATGCAAAAATCTTATTTATAAGGGGTTTAACCCCAGTTGTGTGTCAGCAGTGTGTGAATATCTCCAGCTTCTAATGGTGAACATGCATTAATTGTATTTTTATAATCTGACTTGATAAAGGAAACACTTTGATTGACATTCTCCCTTTGTACGTGTCATCAGAGGGGGAAAGCCCCGCCCACTAGTGCCCATCTCTCCATCTCATTAGCATAACCAGCAGGCCTGAGTGAGAAGCAGCCGTCTGTCCATTAGCCATTAGAATGTTTGAGCTGCTGAAGGTAATGTCAGCATAGACTAAGAGGATTATAGATGTGGAGTTCTAGATGAAGCACAGATGAACAGCCACAGGAGCGACATAGACTGGCAGAAGCATTCAACTCTGTCATAAATGTGATTGTCATGAGGCATTATAATTGTGTCATAAATATTCTTCAGATCACTTTTCCAGAGGAACAAACTGTATTTGTCATTATGATTACATTTTAAAACAGCTTCAGCATGTTCCCCCTGCCTTCGCGTGGGTTTCCTCCGGGTGCTCCGGTTTCCCCCACAGTCCAAAGACATGCGGTACAGTTGAATTGGGTAGGCTAAATTGTCTGTAGTGTATGAGTGTGTGTGAATGTGTCTGTGGATGTTTCCCAGAGATGGGTTGCGGCTGGAAGGGCATCCGCTGCGTAAAAACTTGCTGGATGAGTTGGCGGTTCATTCCGCTGTGTTGACCCTGGATTAATTAAGGGACTAAGCCGACAAGAAAATGATCGATTGATTGAACAGCTTCATACATTTTTTTTAAGCCGTTTTAATGACAAATCTTCTGTTTGCATCACTGTAATTGAGGTCAAGAATAAAATGAATGTTATAATATTATACCTACAACATTTACATGTCAAAACATCCAATAATTACATTCAAGATTTTTTTTTATTGCATATTTTATTGCAATATTGCATATTGCATATATTTCCATAGCAATTCATTGAACTACTGAACTGATAATAAGATTGAACACGTCGTCATGTTATTTCTTGGGAATAATATTTCTAAGAGAGCTGTTGACATGAAAACTCAAACAATACAAACATAAAAATAAAACAAAACAAAAATATGTGAAACATGAGGTGTGTGTAATCACAATAAAATGACAGAAGGAGAAAGAGCTGAACTACTGAAACGTATTCAATACTTTATGTAAAAGGGTTCTTTAATAACAGCAGCTTAAAGACGCCTCTCATAAGGAGAATGAAGTCACATGCTCAGGTGTGAGTTTCTCAGACTTCAACAGAGTGTCAAAATCTTGACGCTTCTGTGGCTCTCGTCTATCAAATCTGAGCTTAATTCTGTATTCTCTATTGGATTCGCATCAGGTGATTGGCTGGGCCGTTCCACAGCGTGATTTTCTTTCTCTGAAAGCCTCTGAGAGTCTCCTTGGCTGTGTTTTGGATCATTGTCTTGCTGAAATGTCCACCCTGGTTTGGTCTTCATCCTCCTGCTAATGAAGATGCTGGACTGATGCAGCTGATGTTCATTCACGCCCTATTCACACGGGGCTTCAGCATCAGTGTTTGACTGAAGGCTTGTCTGAAGTTGGGGCTGAAGCGATCATCATAGCAGCTTCATCCAATGAAATTCAGTCAGCAATAGGCCACTGTCTTGCTGGTGTATTTGCATACAATGATCTGATTGGCTGACGCTTCCGTCGGCGCTTGAAAAGCTGAGCTAGTCCCAACTTCTGCAGCGAGCAACGCCTCTGAAGCATCGCCGACGGATCCACAATGCAGTTCGCCAACGCCTGACATCACCCTTTCAAAGTGAATGGGAAGCATTGAAGATGACGCCTCGTGTTAATGGGGCGTTACACTGAGGAAGGGCAGAGGCTTGCTGAAGAACTACTGAGAGATTTCAGATGCTGTCTGGGCTTTCACTGCCTATCTACACCTCCCTTTCTTCATGTGTTCAAAACTTTTTACATGTGTCATATTATTTTATTACACAGAACTTCTTTTGTAAACTAATTCGATTTGTTTTCTCTGCATATATGGATTTCTTTAGTTGTTTTTTTTTTTACTTAATTTAATTTAAGTCAACAGCGCCTTTAGAAATATGTTATCTGAGAAAAATGCTGACGTGTTCAGTACTTATTTTCTCCCTGCATGTTTCTTCCTGTAATGCAAAACTAAATGTGGTGATCCAGAAGCATTTCTGATTATCATGTCCGATTGTTATTATTATTACTATTATTGAAAAGAGTTTAATATTTTTGTGTAAAATGTGATATATTTATTTTTTCAGGATTAACAGAGGAACAGAAATTTCAAAGGACATTTTATCACATTATTATGTCTTAACGGGTTGCAGCTGGAAAGGCATACGCTGCGTAAAAACTTGCTGGATAAGTTGGCGGTTCACTCCGCTGTGGCGACCCCTGACTAAAAAAGGGACTAAGCCAAAAAGAAAATGAATTAATTAGGTGCATCGCTGCTAAATAAGGTTGTATATTTAAAAAGCTTAGAATGACCAAGAGGCGGCACTATGTTGTTGTTTGGGAAACAGCCACTAGATGCCGCTAGTGTCATACGACGGCTATTTCGGAATTAATACTCCAATAGTATACAGCATATTGTAAAAGTGTGTAAAATAAACTATTAGAAGTGCAGATGATGGTGATAGTAAGTGTTGTTTTGTCGTCTTCCAGTTTGTATCTCAGCTTTAAGGTAGAGATCTGCGCGGGACTAAATTTTGAATCCCGCTCCCGCCCGCACCCGCCAGGTTTTAGCCCGAACCCGACCGCTCCCGCTTATATTAAGCATTTGTTGTCCCGCTGCCCGACCCGCCCCGCTTTCTACCCGCTGCGCCGATCCCGCTAAAGAGCAGGGGGAGAACAAAACCGAAAACCACCCAGCTATACAGAGTCCAGACAGCCTATAACAAGCTGTCTGTATAAACACACACACACATAGCACCAAGCACACACACACAGCCAAAGCTCTCTCTCTCGTTCGCGCGCGCACTAACAAACAAACAAACAAACACACACATACACACACACACACACACACACACACACACACACACACATAAGCACCAAGCGCGCACACACAGGCAAAGCTCTCTCTCTCTCTCTCATTTGTGCGCGCAAACACACACCTCTCATTTGCGCATGCGCACACACACACATACACACACAGCAACAAACAAGCTAAACACAGCATACGCTATTTTATTTACACACATACATACGCGTGCTCGCTCAGTAGTCGGGAGCGATATTGCTAGACGGCCCGCTCCCGTCCCAAATGAAACCCGTTACCGACCGCTCCCACACTTAAATCGGAAATTTATTCCCGCGCCGCAGAAATCTGGTCGGGTCCTGCGGCTGGAATGCAGACCTCTACTTTAAAGCACTTTTTAAATAAATAAATGAAAAACAAAGCCGCTGTTTGGCATCGCAACAGCAGTGAGATCCAATAGACGGCCGATCGCTTTCACTCCAAAATAGTGGAGTCACGGGGTTGTTGCTGGGCGCTGTGGTTGCAATGGAACTTTCTATTGAGTGGCGCCTCTTGGTCATTCTAACACCCCATTCACACGTGGCTTCAGCGTCAAATGCTTGACAGAAGGCTTGTCTGAAGTTGGGGCTGACGCGATCGTCATAGCAGCGTCAGCCAATGACATTAATCCGTAAACGGCTACTGTCTGAGGCTACTTGCATACAGCGAACTGATTGGCTGACGCTTTCGTCGGCGCTTGAAAGTTGAGAAAGTCCCAACTTCTGCAGCGAGCAACGCCTCTGAAGTGGTGCCGATGGATCCTCAATGCAGTTCGGCTACGCCTGATGTCACCCATTCAAAGTGAATAGGAAGCGTTGAAGCTGACGCCCCGTGTGAATGGGATGTAAGCTCGTTGATATATTATTAATTCAACAATTAAATATTTACGAATGCGGTTTATTTTTAAAGTTGTTTTCTTTTTTAATAATTCTAACTATTTAATAATATTTTGGGGCAGCATGGTGGCTCTGTGGTAAGCACTGTGGCCTCACAGCCAGAAGGTTGCTGGTTCAAGTCCCGGCTGGGTCAGTTGGTGTTTCTGTGTGGAGTTTGCATGTTTTCCCCGTGTTGGTGTGTGTTTCCTCCGAGTGCTCCGGTTTCCTCCACAGTCCAAACACATGCACTATAGGGGAATTGATTAACTAAATTGGCTGTAGTGTATGTGAATAAGTGAGTATGGGTGTTTCCCAGTACTGGGTTGCAGCTGGAAGGGCATTCGCTATGTAAAGCATATGCTGGAATAGTTGATGGTTCATTCCACTGTGTAGACCCCTGATAAACAAAGGGACTAAGCCGAAGCATAAATAAATAATCATATTTTAAATGATTGTTGTCTATATTTTTCTGCATATGTGTGCATACAATATTCATTTTAGGCATGCTTTTAAGCACAGCAGGAAGCAGCGGTTTTGTTTTTGATAAAAATCTGAAGTCTGGACAATAATAACACAACTGAACATTTGCTTCATATTGCTCAATGAAATATTTCTTCCTGGAAATGCAGGATTAGGAAACTTACTGCGCTTTCAGTCCAAAACCACACATCTCCTGAAGGAAATCTGCTAGTGCAGTTATTTAAGCTTGTGTAATGGGGTTAAATATCTGCAGCAGTGCTAGTTAATGATTGCTAGAGTCTGGTTAAACATTAATCAGCTTTTAGTTGTGCACTTTAAACTGTGATTTTCTTACTACACTGCACCTTACTGAATAAATCAACACCTTTTCTTCTGTCTGCACTGTTAAAACACTGTGATTTATTACATCAAGTAACAACCAACCTGATTAAGACAATAGCCGGTTTTTACACAGTGATAACAGTAAATATCTGGAAAATTTCCGGAACGACTTTACCTGTAAATTAAACAAAAAAAAACGCTGTTCACACAGACACGGACGTTACTGTTTCCCAGAAAAGATCGTTCACACATCCTTTCCAAAATAGCTGTAAATTCTGACATCATTATCCAGAAATGAGCTCTAACAGGCTGCGCTTGTGTTTGTGAACATTTGACTGCATTACAAACTCTGTGGATGGATCAGTATTGTAATGAAAATATATGGAGAAACACTTTCGCATGTCGAGATGTACATGATATGTGTGTGTGCTGATGCTCACCGGCTCCTTCACGGACACATGCGACACGTCAAGCAACTGAAGGAAGCGGAGCTTGAAAGTAAACAAACAACAGCTTATCATAAGCATAATTTTTTACACAGTTAGCATTAAGAAGGAACATATTCCCCTTATTCTTCGCCGACGAGAGGGCGCAGCCATTTGAATCTTTTTGGCTCGAGACTTCCGGTCTCATTCACTTCCATTCATTTTTAGACATTAAAAGCTGCTCGTTTCGCTGTTTGATGTTGCAAATTGATATTTCCCTATTATATTATGCTACTTGGTCTGTATAGTCATGCAAACATTTGTTTGTAGAGCAAGCATCTTGACCGTTTTCTGCCGTTTATTACTCCTAGTCAATATTCCCATAGGCGACTGAATCGGAAGTTCTAAGACAATCGCGAAAACAGCCGCACTTCTACATTTTAGAATAAGCTCAATAAACGTGATCTGACTAACATCCAGCAGCTAAATATGTCTGAAACAATATTCAAAGGCTTTTCAAAAACCATGCAGACGTGAATGGGTCTGACTGTTCTGATTGGCTAGAGTAGACGTCTCACGTCAGCGTTTTCTAGACATGCACACGCTCTTACCGGCAATCTTTCTTCTGCGTTCACACAGCGCAGCATTCTGGCAAATTACCGGTAAAGTTACAACTTCTCCTTCTGGAAAACAGCCAGAACTAATTTACCGGTGTTTTCAAAAAGGGCCTGTTCACACATACACACCTTTTCGGAAGATTGCCAGTAATGTTCCAGAAAGGTCTGTATGTGTGAAAGGGGCTAATAATTAGGCCTTTACAATATATAATTTCAGCATCGATATGCAATGTGCAAATCTGCAATAGTGACATTGCATAATTTGTAAAGTCGTTGCAAATTTTAACTTTAATGTAATAATATGAAAGACTTTTATTTGGATGGGGTTTTGTAGGCTAAAGAACTTAAAGCTTGTCACGTTAATGAAGATTAGTTGTTTAATTATTTAATGCAATAGAATAAAGAGTATTCAGTGTTATTTTACATTTGATTGCTGAATTTCTATTGCTCAATACTGTTAAAGTACAACCCAATTTCCCCAAATTTCTGTTTAACGGAGAGCAGATTTTTCCAACACATTTCTAATCATAATTGTTTTAATAACTCATCTCTAACAACTGATTTATTTTCTGTTTGACATGATGACAGCCAACACATGCTCATTCTAAAAAACTTAGTCCCGTGGACGTTTCTGGAGACCGCAAATTAAGTGGCCGGAGGTACGTATGGCTGCGTTTAATTTTTTAAGCGAATGCTATGGGGGGGTGTGAAGCTGTACATTTTCGCGTTTACCGGCTGACCGCTTACCTCCGTGTGGAGGGCTTTCCCGCTGCAACCAGTTTGCCCAGTTAGCTCGTCGTGTACATCAGCGGATTTGAGACTCAGAGAGGAGTTGACCATGACGACGATGACCGGGTTTGAGTCCGGGGAAGAGCGGTTCAAGACATCAGATAAGACAAAAACAGAATCCAAAAAATAAAGTGAACAAGTGAATAACACGGTGAGAATGTGGTAAAATCTGAAAACGTGGTAATAATCAGACGAGGGCTTTTCTTTTTCTGGACAGCTTTTGTAAATCGGGTTTAGGGAAGTAAGCGGGCGAGAGCAATCGGTAAAACTGGTTGGGTTTAGGGAAGTAAGCGGGCGGGTCAATCTGTGGCTGCGTTCGAAACCGCCTACAACTCAGTAGGTACTGCATTTGAATTTAAACGTACTACTCGGGCGTTAGAAAAGTGCGCTCTATACAGTATGGAAGTGAAAAGTATGAATGGAATTCGGACATACTACATCCGCCATTTTGTCATGGTCACGTGACTTACCTGCGTCAATTGCGTCGCTTTACTCCCATTCATGAATTCTCTCGCGGGGCATCATGGGATAGCGCAGCATGCATGGGATGCGCACTCTAGAATCTCGCCGGAAGTAGTAAGTCATCCCGGTACTTCTCGCATACTGATTTTGGAATTCTATGAATTCGGACATACTACTCGGCTCGCATACTGATTTTAGCGTACTATATAGTATGGAAGTATGCGGTTTCAGAAGCAGCCTATAAAATTGGTTGGGTTTAGGGAAGTAAGCGGGCGGGTCAATCAGTAAAATTGGTTGGGTTTAGGGAAGGAGGAGGGTGGGTCAGTCGATTGGCCGGTCGCCCAGTCAATCATTTAGTCATTCAGCCAGTCGACAGCAGCCTCTGGTGGGTTCACGCGAGAACAGCGGGGGTGCGAACAGCACTTTTAAGATGGCGACATTTGAGATGTGAAAAAGTGCACACAGCGGCCTCTCACGGATTTACGAAAACAAAAACTGCAAAAATACGTACCTCCCTGGACGTATTTTGCGGCCTCCATAAACGTTCACGGCACTACGTTTTCAGAATGAGCCTGGGTTGATGACAGCACATAATATTAGACTAAATATTCTTCAAGACACTAGTATTCAGCTTAAAGTGACATTTAAAGGCTTAACTAGGGTAATTAGGGTAAAGTTAGGGTAATTAGGCAAGTCATTGTATAACAGTGGTTTGTTCTGGAGACAATCCAACACTATTATTGCTTAAGGGGTGAATAATACAAGACAAAAACAGAATCCAAAAAATAAAGTAAACAAGTGAATAACACTGTGAGAATGTGGTAAAATCTGAAAACATGGTAATAATCAGACGAGGGCTTTTCTTTTTTCTAGACGGCTTTTGTAAATCGGGTTTAGGGAAGTAAGCGGGCGAGAGCAATCGGTAAAACTGGTTGGGTTTAGGGAAGGAAGCGGGCGGGTCAATCTGTGGCTGCGTCCGAAACCGCCTACAACTCAGTAGGTACTGTATTTGAATTTAAACGTACTACTCGGGCGTTAGAAAAGTGCGCTCTAAACAGTATGGAAGTGAAAAGTATGAATGGAATTCGGACATACTTCATCCGCCATTTTGTCATGGTCACGTGACCTACCTGCATTAATTGCGTCGCTTTACTCCCATTCATAAATTCTCTCGCGGGGCATCATGGGATAGCGCAGCATGCATGGGATGAGCACTCTAGAATCTCGCCGGAAGTAGTCAGTCATCCCGGTACATCTCGCATACTGATTTTGGAATTCTATGAATTCAGACATACTACTCTGCTCACATACTGATTTTAGTGTACTATATAGTATGGAAGTATGCGGTTTCGGACGCAGCCTATGAAACTGGTTGGGTTTAGGGAAGTAAGTGGGCGGGTCAATTGGTAAAACTGGTTGGGTTTAGGGAAGGAGGAGGGTGGGTCAATCTGTAAAACTGGTTGGGTTTAGGGAAGTAAGCGGGCGGGTCAATTGGTAAAATTGGTTGGGTTTAGTGAAGGAGGAGGGTGGGTCAGTCGATTGGCCGGTCGCCCAGTCAATCATTTAGTCATTCAGCCAGTCGACAGCAGCCTCTGGTGGGTTCACGCGAGAACAGGGGGGTGCGAACAGCACTTTTGAGATGGCGACATTTGAGATGCGAAAAAGTGCACACAGCGGCCTCTCACGGATTTACGAAAACAAAAACTGCAAAAATACGTACCTCCCTGGACGTATTTTGCGGCCTCCATAAACGTTCACGGCACTACGTTTTCAGAATGAGCCTGGGTTGATGACAGCACATAATATTAGACTAGATATTCTTCAAGACACTAGTATTCAGCTTAAAGTGACATTTAAAGGCTTCACTAGGGTAATTAGGGTAAAGTTAGGGTAATTAGGCAAGTCATTGTATAACAGTGGTTTGTTCTGGAGACAATCCAACACTATTATTGCTTAAGGGGTGAACAATACAAGACAAAACAGAATCCAAAAAATAAAGTAAACAAGTGAATAACACGGTGAGAATGTGGTAAAATATGAAAACATGGTAATAATCAGACGAGGGCTTTTCTTTTTTCTAGACGGCTTTTGTAAATCGGGTTTAGGGAAGTAAGCGGGCGAGAGCAATCGGTAAAACTGGTTGGGTTTAGGGAAGGAAGCGGGCGGGTCAATCTGTGGCTGCGTCCGAAACCGCCTACAACTCAGTAGGTACTGCATTTAAATTTAAACGTACTACTCGGGCGTTAGAAAAGTGCGCTCTATACAGTATGGAAGTGAAAAGTATGAATGGAATTCGGACATACTACATCCGCCATTTTGTCATGGTCACGTGACCTGCCTGCGTCAATTGCGTCGCTTTACTCCCATTCATGAATTCTCTCGCGGGGCATCATGGGATAGCGCAGCATGCATGGGATGAGCACTCTAGAATCTTGCCGGAAGTAGTCAGTCATCCGGGTACTTCTTGCATACTGATTTTGGAATTCTATGAATTCGGACATACTACTCGGCTCGCATACTGATTTTAGTGTACTATATAGTATGGAAGTATGCGGTTTCGGACGCAGCCTATAAAACTCCATAAACGTTCACGGCACTACGTTTTCAGAATGAGCCTGGGTTGATGACAGCACATAATATTAGACTAAATATTCTTCAAGACACTAGTATTCAGCTTAAAGTGACATGTAAAGGCTTCACTATGTTAATTAGGGTAAAGTTAGGGTAATTAGGCAAGTCATTGTATAACAGTGGTTTGTTCTGGAGACAATCCAAAACTATTATTGCTTAAGGGGTGAATAATACTGACCTTAAAATGCCTTTAAAACAATTAAAAACTGCTTTTATTCTAGCCGAAATAAAACAAATAAGACTTTCTGCAGAAGAACAAATATTATAGAAAATACTGTGAACAATTCCTGAATCTGTTCAACATCATTTGGGGAATATTAGAAAAAGAAAAGAAAATTCACAGGAGGGTGAATAGTTTTGACTTCAACTGTACTGTATATGTGCTATAATGCGCAGGTCAGCAGTGCAGTCTACAGTTTTCTCCTGCTGAGTTCTTCAGGTATTGTTATTGGCCCGCGTGTTGGATTTAATTGTTCCCTCCGCACGGCTCTGATAATAAATGGACATTATTTGGATTGGGTTTAGTTTCCCGTCTATAGTTGTGGGGGATTGTGGCTCTGAGCTGTGATAAACTCTCAGGCTTTGCGTGATATATGAACGTTGTGAAATTTCCTGGACCGTGAAATAAATGACTAATAAGAGCTTTTTGGATTGTGTGCTTATTTTTTAAAAACGAGCGCTCGTACCACTGGTACCAGAACAGAGATCAACTTGTTCAGCACAAATGTAACTTGCATGATTTACTTTGACTGAGTTCAGGCTTTTCACACACTTTAAGTTTTGGCCACATGTGCCGACTCAATGAGCTCAAAAATAAATTATTATTAAATAAATACAAAAATACAATAAAATAATATCCAGACTTGAACTCCAATACTGTGTGTTTGTATGTATGTCTGGTTCTCGAATCTGACTGGCTGTTGTGTACTCTTGTGTACTACTCCACCAACATAGAGTGACAGTAGATCAATAAACTCACTACAGTTTGACAAATATTGCTGCTGTTGGACAACATCATGTACTTTTGAGGCTTTTTCAGGGAAGAATGTTGTTGTTTAGATTGCAACTATGCAGTTTATTTATAAGGAAAGTGCCTATTTTAAATATTTATAATTGCTGAGACAGCGTGTTGACGGCCATCAGCCTGTCATTGAGTGGAGCAAAGAGGGTTGACGATCCACCACAGAATGGCGACAGAGACAGCATCATAATAATTATAATTTCTCAGAGACAGCGCGTTGGTGGCCATATATATATATATATATACAGTTGAAGTCAGAATTATTAGCCCCCTTTTAATTTTTTTTCTTCTTTTTTTATTAATGCCCAAATGATGTTTAACAGATTCAGGAAATGTTCACAGTATGTCTGATCGTATTTTTTCTTCTGGAGAAAGTCTTATTTGTTTTATTTCGGCTAGAATAAAAGCAGTTTTAAAACTTTTAAACACTTCTTTCTTCTTGATAATCTACAGAACACACCACTGTACAATAACTTGCCTAATTGCCCTAACCTGCCTAGTTAACCTAATTAACCTAGTTAAGCCTTTAAATGTCACTTTAAGCTGTATAGAAGTGTCTTGAAGAATATCTAGTAAAATATTATTTACTGTCATCATGACAAAGAGGAAATAAATCAGTTATTAGAGATGAGTTATTAAAACTATTATGATTAGAAATGTGCTGAAGAAATCTGCTCTCTGTTAAACAGAAATTAGGGAAAAAATAAACAAGCGGTCTAATAACTCTCTCTCTCTCTCTCTCTCAACATATATATATATATATATATATATATATATATATTAGTGCTGTCAAAATTAGTGCGTAAACACATGCGATTAATTTGAAATATTTAACGAGTAAAAACATTTAAGCAATTAACGCAGTTGCAGGTTTTTTTTAACCTCCTGTTGTGTTGGACGTGTTCAACATGCGAAGAAATAAAGATAAGACCAAGGAAGCCCTTTTTAAAGGCAAGTTTCAGTATAAAACAATTAATGTGGCATGACCAGGCTATCCAGAGCGATCATGCATGTTGAATCTGAAGGGAGTCGTGTGTGTGTGTGTGTGTGTGTGTGTGTGTGTGTGTGTGTGTGTGTGTGTGTGTGTGTGTGTGTGTGTGTGTGTGTGTGTGTGTGCGACATATTTGAGTAGGGGTTTCTGCGAATGAGACGTACCTGAAGAGCAGTGGGGGTGAGTTGTGCGCGACGAACCTGAAGAGCGGGCGAGATTTTAAGGACCGGGCGAGAAATGCGCGATTTCCAGGAGATTATCATTCATTTGCGGGCATCCGGGAGTCTCTGTGCATTTGCATGATACTCTCGCAACTTCCGGGAGACTTGGGATGTCTGGACTGGATTGTCTTAGCAACTGGATTAATGTAAAGTTTCTACTTTATAATTAATGTTCTCAACTTTACAATGAGTGCAATTGTTTGTATTGAATACTTTATTATTATTATTATAATGTTCCATATCTGCAATTCCTGTATTTTGACATTTTTGCAGTCCACTTAGAATCCAACATGGAAATCAATGTTTTCTTTATTGGCATTAATTGTTTTGAAATTTAAATGTCATTAACATGCCTGTGTTTTTATTTCTGTAATAAATATGGCTGTTAAGCCAGGATCTTGATGGTTTATTGTGGGTATGTTGTTTACATGAAGAAATCTGTGTTACAAGTTAAACAAAAATTCTAATAAACAATTATATTTTGAATTTAAATAGTTTTGTCTTGTGTTTACATTAATTTTACATTTGAACAGCCAAAATAATTTAATAAAAAAAAGTGTGATTAATTAGTTCATTTTTTTTATCGATTGACAGCACTAATATATATATATATGTATGAAGAGTTCAGATACAAAACCCTCTAAATTCAACAGACTTTATATATATATATATATAAATATATATATATAATTTCTAATCTATAACTATTAATATATTTTTTAATTGCAAAATTGTTCGCACATTTCAGGGAATAACCACCACAAAATCAGTCATTTTTATTGCAAAACATGACAAAAAAACCTCATGAAAAACTAGGGGGTCTGATAAAGTGTTTAATAATATTATAATTATTATTATTATTATAATTGATTATTATTATTATTACTGTAATAGTTGATATTATTATAAATCAATAACAACAGCAGCAACTCCTGTTTTTTTAATTAAAGTTAAAGGAAGTGTGTGTGTGTGTGTTTATAAGGAAGAGTTTGTGCGTATGTGAATGTGTGTAATAGTAAGTGTTTTAGTGTGTGCATATGTATGTGTGTATGTGTGTTTGTAAGACAGAGCATGTGTGTGTGTTTATAAGTAACAGAGTGTGCGTGTGTGTATATATGTGTGCAAGTATGTGTGTGTTTAAGAATGTCTGTGTGTTTAAGAGGAAATGTGTGTGCTTATATGTGTGTGTTTAAAAGAGGAAGAGCTTGTGCGTATGTGTGCGAGAGAGAGACTGTGTGTGATTAAGAGTGTGTGTTTGTGTGCACATATATGTGTCTCTGTATTTGTGTGTGTCGCTCTGTGTACAATATGTAGAATAAAGTGCACACTCAGTGTGTGTGTGTGTGTGTGTGTGTGTGTGTGTGTGTGTGTGTGTGTGTGTGTGTGTGTGAGAATGGTCTGTTTTTCTTTGCTGTCAAACGCATCAGTGTTTCTGCCAGACACAACATGAACCAGATGGATGGACTATTTCAGGGAGTTTTCCTTTTTCAGCCATATCTGTGGAGCTCGACTCAAATCTGCATTCTTCCCCAAAATAAACTCCTCTGCGGGCCACGTTTGGCTCTTGGCAGACCGAGGTTTGTTCTCGTTCTGGAGACGACAGAGGGGTTTCTGGGAACGCTGTGCTGAGAAACACTGATGCTTGACACAGACACTATTTTATGGAGAAGTTTATCAGTGTAAATATCTACTGTAAACATGCTTAAAGGGGGGCTTTTATCTAAAAATCACTTTATAAGTGGGTTTAAACGCAGTTGTGTGTCAGCAGTGTGTGAATATCTCCAGCCTCTTATGGTGAACATGAATTAAGTGTATTTGATCTAATCAGACTTAATAAAGGAAACACTTTGATTGACATCCTACTTTTGTACGTGTCATCAGAGGGGGGAGCCCCGCCCACTAGTGCCTATTTCCCCCTTATTAGGGAGAGATAACAGCCATGAGTGAGAAGCAGCCATGAATATAAAAGCAACTTCAGCTCAATAAAGCAGGTTAGGCGGAACAGCGCTATTTACTGGGGTTTTGTTGTTAAACTAAATATAAATCTACATTATAGATGCTGTAAAAGGACCTTAAGAAACTGAAAATAATCACATCAATCTTCCATTAGGAGATTTCAGTGGCTGAACAACACATCTGTGCATAAGTCATTCATAACACAACACAATCTAACATCAGCTTAGCCTGACTAAAAGTGTAACGAAGTGGGATCCATTTGCAGTGTATTTATTAATGTAGATGTAATGCGTGTGCGATCTTACATCAAACACAATAGTGTTACGTTGAAGGGTTAGCGGCAGGTAACCACAGTATGGATGTTTAGTAGGGGTGTCACGATTTCGATTTTTAATCGAAATCGAGCGAAATTTAAGCTCAATTTCGATTATCGAATCAAAAAATAGAATCGTCGATGCTGCCACGCCCCCATGTCACATCATCTTGTCTTGCCAAGCGGGAAAAAACAGGCTTGTTGAAGTGCTTGTTAAACTGCAGACGCAGGAGACCCGTCGACAGAGCTTAAACCCTCTCCTCTTTCAATGAAGTCGCCGGTGTGGAAGCATTTTGGATTTCACGTAAGTTATGTTGACAACGTTCGTGTTATAGACAAAAAAAACAGTTTTGCAAGCTCTGCTATGTACGTATTAGGGTTCGTCCGATAGACAACACCGGCATTGCGATCCTACGCCCGCCCCTGTTGCAAATCCGATGCGAAAAGTTCACACTCAGGCCCTGTTTACACTGTCTTTGTTTTTAAATGGCATTTTAGAACAACAACGATTTGACATCCACAGTGGCGTGTAGCATTTCTGAGCAGCCCTCCTTCCTCTCTACCTCTGAAAATGACCATCACGTGACCACACAGACACACACACACACACAGCCATGCGCTCGAGACAGCAGGTCCAGGCAGTCTGTACACTGCTTCGATCTTTCACTCACTTGTACTTAGTCATTTTAGCGAACACCTCAGATACTGTTGGCTGGTTCCTGTTGGTTGTGCGTCTTTTTTCCCGACGCCATTATAACGACACAGATCACTGCCTATTCACGAGTCCCGCAGAAAAAGTGATTGACAGGTGGTAATTATGTGTGTATCTTGCCTTTATTCATTTACTGTATGATTTGTTTACGGGTAAAACAAAGACCACGCAGGTCAGGTAGTTTAAACGGTAGGCTACAAATAATTAATTGGTCATTAATTAATTAATTATTCATAATCGAAAATCGAATCGTGACTTTAGAATCGAAAATGTAATCGAATCGAGGATTTGGAAGATCGTGACACCCTTAATGTTTAGGCATGGGTCTGAGGCAGGCGGCGAATATCAAGGTCGGTGTTCAGGCTAGAGATCAAGGACTTTGACTTTTGGATCAAAGTCGGTAATCAGGCAGGGGTACAAGGCAGGCGGCTGGCAGGACGAGGTTGGAGAACAAGGAAAGGTAAGCAACGGGAAAGCAGGCAAGGATGAGAAACGCTCAGTAGTGTTAGCCGGGGCAGAACAAGACTTCGCAATGACTGAATGTGTTTGTGCTGCTTATAGGCGTGAGCGTGGGTGATCAAGTGGATGCGCTTCAGGTGTGCAGGCTATCAGTGTAAGTGGATGACGTAATGCAGGGTTTTTCAAAGTCTAAGACGGTGGGCCTCCCTTTTGACACAACTTATCCATTGGCGCCCCCCTCCTCCCAAACACGCACGCACACACACACACACACGCACGCACACACACACACACACACGCACACACACACTTACACACACACACACACACACACACACACACACACACACACACATATATATACAGTATATATAAAGACACAGACAGATGTCAGACTGTTTACTCACTTTTATCATCATTTGCATGAAAGTGCAATTATTTACAGAGTAATAACAAGTATTTTAATATAACGTTTTTAAAACTAGGATGATGGTTCAATATGAATAGAACAGATCCAAGAACTGTCCATCCCAGTCAAAACAGTCGAAGTTTAGCGGGTCTCATGCTGTCATTAGCCAAAATATTTTGACAAACCACACATAAAGGTCGTGGTTCATCAGCTGGTCCTGTCCACGTAAATCCTTAACTCAAATACTGATCATCATATCGTCGTCTTTTGGGTTTAAGCCCTGAACTTAAAGGCTTTTGTGGCGAGGGGGCGTGGCCGAGAGCCGTGGGAACGGAGTGAGGCCACCGCGTAAGTGGATACACCTGCGGTGCGCACCTGCCTCGGATCCCACGGAAGGAGCCCTGGATCATAAAAGGAGGAACGAGGGCAGAGGAAGCCGAGAGAGGACCGGGCCCAGACATATTTTACTTTTGCCTTTTCCGTTTGTTCTGGTTTAGACGGCAGCTCTAATAAATCATTTTAAAACTGCTTCGGTTCTCCGCCTCCTTCTTCCCGGCGGCCAAAGGGCCGTGAACTTCATTACAGCTTTGAATCGGGGGGTCTCAGAAACGACCCATTGTATTAGCAGGCATATACCTGTATTGGCGGGCTTGCCAAACAGAAGCGAATTCACAGCTATGGCCTTCTGGGTAAAAAAGGTTTTCTTATATTTGACGTATTATTTTTTTTGCTTTGTTTAATTTAAACATTTAAATATAATAAAAAATACATATAATAATTAAACTTAATAATTATATTTTATATTCCCGCGCCTCCCCTGCCATGCTCTGGCGCCCCCCAGGGGAGGCGCGCCTCACACTTTGAAAACCCCTGATGTAATGGTTAATAGTCCTGGGATGGTGACCTCTGCTGGCCAGCGAGGGGAATGACTGGGACCGAGTCGGTGACGAAAATAGTTTTAAAACAGAACATGACCTGTCTAACAGTAATACTTCAGCCGTGGTGTCGTCTTTCCTCCAGCGTGCTAAAGTAACTCCAATATTGATTCAGGTTTTTAAAAGTTTCAGTTCAGCATTTGATTTCTCCCGGTCCGTCTCGAGACCGCATGGCCGCTTATGCAGACGGGTACGCGCTAATCTGCGTGAACAGATGCGCAGAAATCCGAATCTACATTTGCTGACAGTCTGAGCTGCTTATCGGAATTATGGGAGACGTCAGTCCGACTCTATTTAATTGGATGAAATTTTTTTTGTTTTATGCCTTACCCAGAATATAAAAATACATATCAACACATTTAGATCATTTACTGTAATCATTACTATTGGACTGTGAAGAGACTTTCAACCTGCCCAACAAAAAATGTTTCTGAAGACAATCACCTACTGCAGCTTTAAATTCACATACCAGGATAGAAACACAGCTAGTGCCACCCCATCTTTCAGAAATCATTCTTATATGATGATCTGATTACTGATTTTTATTATTAAGGTTGAAAACGACTTCATATTTTTGTAGAAACCATAACATGTTTAATATGAAACCATTTGTTTAGCAAACACACAGAAAAAAAAGCCACTTCTTATCTTTTAGGTCAGTCAAACTAATCCTCCATCCAGAAACCTGATTATCCATATCTGGGTGTTTATATGGATGCTCTGCTGGATAAATCTGCAGGCTAATGCCCCATTCACACGGGGCGTCAGCGTCAACGCTTCCCATTTACTTTGAATGAGTGACGTCAGGCGTTGCCGAACTGCATTGTGGATCCGTCGGCACCGCTTCAGAAGCGTTGCGCGCTGCAGAAGTTGGGACTAGCTCAACTTTTCAAGTGCCAACGGAAGCGTCAGCCAATCAGATCGCTGTGTGTAAATACACAAGCTCAGACAGTGGCCTATTGCTGACTGAATTTCATTGGCTGACGCTTTATGACGATCGCTTCAGCCCCAACTTCAGACACGCCTTCAGTCAAGCGTTGACGCTGAAGCCCCGTGTGAATGGGGCGTAATGGACGGCTGCTTCTCACTCAGGGCTGCTGTTTATGCTAATGAGGGAGAGATGGGAACTAGTGGGCGGGGCTTTCCCCCTCTGATGACACGTCCAAAGGGAGAATGTCAATCAAAGTGCTTCTGCAGAGTGTTTATAGCAAGTCTGATTATAATGAATACAATTAATTGTTAATTATTAGAGGCTGGAGATCTTCACACACTGCTGACAGACAACTGTGTTAAAAGTGATTTGTGCATAATAGGATGTTTATTTAAAGTTTTAATTTTAGCCTTGGTTATTTGGTCATTTTCATGAATCACTTTTGATTAGTTTTTGTTTTTAATTATTTCTGTTTATCTTTCGTTTTATGTCAGCTTTAGTCATCTTGTTCTGATTCATACGGTCTAGACATCCCCAACAATGACTTCATGCATGATATTATGCAGTTTCAGCAGGATTTATGTTATGATTCATCATGGTGAGCAGACGAGTCTAAAAGCAGGAGCGCAGAACTAGTGAAGGCCTCGTCTCCAACATCTCGTGCCAGTCACACATTACACACACTGCTACACACACTGCTACACACACACACACACACACACACACACACACACACACACACACACACACACACACACACACGTCTCAGTCTGTAATGAGGCGGTGCTGGGGGTCTGAGAGTGGCTCGCGTGCCTGAGCTCCAACTCAAACAAACTCACACACAGCAGCAGACTTGCACAGCAGCACCAATGCAAAACCTCCATGTTTACATACTTCTCTCTGACGGACACATGACAAATGTTATTTAGATTGAACGCCAAATCCATAAGAATCATCTGGAACGGCGGGGTAACTTTAGACAGTTGTTACACTTCACAAAAAAGACAAGCGCTCACGAACAGAAGCATAGAGAACACATTTACAAGAGTGGTCATTTCCAGTTCAAGGGTCAGTTCACCAACAATAAATGCACATTCTGGCATTATTTACTCAACCTGGACTAGTATCAACCCGGTGTGAAATTATTTCTTCTGTTAAACACAAAAAGAAGATATACTGAGGACGGTTGGAAGGAACAGCTATAATATATTTTTTCCTACTGTATGTTTGTCAATAGCTATTTTTTCTACGACCCATTTCTACTTTTATTTTGCATTATTGCATAAAAAATGCGCAACTCATTTATTAGAGAAGAAAAAAAGACCACATCGGCTTCTCCTACCGCATTTCTCCGCTTGACATTTGCTCCAGTTTATCAGGAAGTGATGATTTTCTTCTGTTTTCTTTCTCATTGGATGGAAACGCTGATTTTTCACTGATTTGCATGCAATAATACTGATTTGCACATACATTTAATTTGCATCTCTCAGTCAATCAGTGACTTTTATTTTGACATTTTTATGTCAAAATTTAGCATTTAGCATTTTATTTTACAAAAAGTTGAAACTAATAATTATTTTTAGAATTAATTATAATAAAATTAACTACTATAATTAATATAGGTAGGCATAGATTATTATTATTTTTTTTACTCTCGACGGCTATTTATTCAGACTATTTTGTTTCACAAAAATTCACAAGGTTTCAAATTTACTTTTAAAAATCTTGAAAATGTGTTTATTGACAGATGCATTTTTTAAACATTTATTTGTGATTATTTTCTCAAGCTTTAACAAAATATTTTGTACAATCAAGGGTGTCTAAAAATTAATCATAATAATTAATTTCTTCTTTTTTTAAATATTTGTGCCATGTGAGCTTCAACAATTGTTCACTGTAAACCGAAAGATTATTTGTGTTTAAGCTCCATTTAATCTTCATGCTCAGTCAATCAGTGACTTTTATTTTGGCATTTTTTTATGTAAAAATCTAACAATTTCTATGATACTTATATTCCAAAAAGTTTAAATAAATAATTCTTATCATAATTTATTAATTAAAATAAAAATCCATGTATAATAATGAATATTATAATACATAATTATGTATGAATCATAAATAAACATTCTTTCAGATATTTGAGCCATGTGAGCAGGAATTGTTTACTCTAAACCAAAAGATAATTTGTGTTTTAACTGAAAGTGTTGTAATTTGTGTGTGTGTGTGTGTACCTGTGTAGCACCGAATCCGGTGTGTGTGTTTTCGCTGTGTGTCGTCTGCACAGGCTGACCCTCCAACCACGTGATTTTCAACGGGTTCCCAGTCAGACCGCTCTCGTTTTTACAAGCCAGCTCCTAAATCAGACCACAGAAAAAACAACCATTAAAAACAAAACAAATGCCATTAGAGTACAAATTAAACACCTTTTTACTTTTAAAGGTCGCATGAAGTGCTTTGAAATGTGCATTATTTACTCGATTTTTGACGTAATCTCAACTGAAACGTGAATAGAGGGCAGGACATAGCTCCTCCCCTTTAAAAAAATAGCCAATAGTCTTTGGCTTTCTCACCGCTTTACCCGTGAGATGAGCTCAAGTGCATCAAATGAACAGCCAATGAGGCGGAGGAGGCGGGGCATGCCAGGTACTAGAGAGCATTTGATTGGTCAGAAGATTTGATGAGAAACTGAAGTATGAGGTGACGTGAAAACAATTGTTGATCCGTTCAGGCAGAAGTGGCAAACTACAAGCTTTGGGTGTTGATATCAGTTTTATATTATCTAAACGAGACATTTGTCACTGTTTTGAAGCGCACTAGCTTGTAGTGCAGACTGAAATTAACATCTACATGTTTTATATTAATTTAACAGGACCTTTATGCATTTGGCAGATCAGTTTATTCATAGCTGAAATCAACTGGTGATCTATAGATTGAGCGACAGCAATAATTCACAGTCATTTATAATAAATTACAATATTTATATTACAAAAAACATAATGTTTGTAAATAATATGAATTTCAATTACGTCATTATATACTCGATTTTAAATATATTGTTACTATATATTTTTTCATCAAAACCCCTATTTCAAACAATTTATGTCAATTTTTGATAGATAATAGTAGACAAACGGTTGGTTAGTTAGTTGGTTAGTTGGTTAGTTGGTTAGTTGGTTGGTTACTTGGTTAGTTAGTTAGTTAGTTAGTTAGTTAGTTAGTTAGTTAGTTTGTTGATTAATTAATTAGTTAGTTAATTAGTTAGTTAGTTAGTTAGTTTGTTGGTTAATTAATTAGTTAGTTAATTAGTTAGTTAGTTAGTTAGTTGGTTAGTTAGTTGGTTAGTTGGTTGGTTACTTGGTTAGTTGGTTAGTTAGTTAGTTAGTTAGTTAGTTAGTTAGTTAGTTAGTTAGTTAGTTAGTTGGTTAATTAATTAGTTAGTTAGTTAGTTAATTAATTAGTTAGTTAGTTAGTTAGTTAGTTGGTTAATTAATTAGTTAGTTAGTTAGTTAGTTAGTTAGTTAGTTAGTTAGTTAGTTGGTTAATTAATTAGTTAGTTAATTAGTTAGTTAGTTAGTTAGTTAGTTAGTTTGTTGATTAATTAATTAGTTAGTTAATTAGTTAGTTAGTTAGTTTGTTGGTTAATTAATTAGTTAGTTAATTAGTTAGTTAGTTAGTTAGTTAGTTGGTTAGTTAGTTGGTTAGTTGGTTGGTTACTTGGTTAGTTGGTTAGTTAGTTAGTTAGTTAGTTAGTTAGTTAGTTAGTTAGTTAGTTAGTTGGTTAATTAATTAGTTAGTTAGTTAGTTAGTTAGTTAGTTAGTTAGTTAGTTGGTTAATTAATTAGTTAGTTAATTAGTTAGTTAGTTAGTTAGTTAGTTAGTTAGTTAGTTAGTTAGTTAGTTGGTTAATTAATTAGTTAGTTAATTAATTAGTTAGTTAGTTAGTTAGTTAGTTAGTTAGTGTAATGGAAATTCATTTTTAGATGAGCTTTATATGTTAGAAACTTGTCTAAGACTCATTATTACATGTGTGTGTATCTGTGTTCTCCATATGTTCATCATAAAACCTATGTGTACATTTTTATAGATAACTATATTTCTTTAGGTGAAAGCTTTTTCATTATCCTAAGAAGGATGTGTGGTTGTTATGAGCATATCGCACGAACAGCAGAAGACACCTGACGTAATTGTAGATGAGGCCTTATTGGGAGTTGACCTTGTAAGCAGTACAAACCAGATAAAAGGGTGAACACACTTGACTTTAGTATCTCACTCTGCAGAAACTGTTGTTGCTGTATGACTGTGATCTTCTTTATAAAGAATAAAACTTGTAAAAGACATCCCGGGTAAGACTTTGTTTGTTGACCACTGAGAAAGCCTCCTAAGAGAAAATAGCCACTACATTAGTTAGTTAGTTAGTTAATTGGTTGGTTAGTTAGTAGGTTAGTTAGTTGGTTAGTTAGTTAGTTAGTTAGTTAGTTAGTTAGTTAGTTAGTTAGTTAGTTAGTTAGTTGTTGATTAGTTAGTTGGTTGGTTGGTTGGTTGGTTGGTTGGTTGGTTGGTTGGTTGGTTAGTTAGTTAGTTAGTTAATTGGTTGGTTAGTTAGTAGGTTAGTGAGTTGGTTAGTTAGTTAGTTAGTTAGTTAGTTAGTTAGTTAGTTAGTTAGTTAGTTAGTTAGTTAGTTAGTTAGTTAGTTAGTTAGTTAGTTGTTGATTAGTTAGTTGGTTGGTTGGTTGGTTGGTTGGTTGGTTGGTTGGTTGGTTAGTTAGTTAGTTAGTTTCCCCATGTTGGTGTGGGTTTCCTCCACAGTCCACTACAGGGGAACTGAATAACTAAAATGGCCGTAAAGTATTAGTGTGTGTGTCTTTGTGAATGAGTGTGTATTGGTGTTTTCCAGTAATGGATTATGGGTGGAGGGGCATCCGCTGTGTAAAATTTATGCTGGAATATTCGTTGGTTCATTCCGCAGTAGTGACCCCTAATAAATAACAGACTAAGCCGAAGGAAAAATGAATGAATGAATGAATGAATTGTGATGCAGCAGTTGTGTATTTGTACACCTGATTCAGATAAAAACACTCACAGCAGCTTTTGCAGAAGCAAACTCCACCACAGCGCTGCCCTTCTTCTTGCTGGATATCAAAATGTTCAAGACGTCTCCATACTGCAACACAAACACCAGACAGTCAACCATCAGCACGCTGAAAACTGTCTAAATAGAAGGGTGTCAATTCAATTTAGGCCTCCAACTAATATGAAAGAACATTAATGAATGAATGAATAATGGTTATTGCAGTATTCTGTATCCCACCCTCTTTTCAGCAGTCCACATTCATTCCTGTGGCTTTTAAAGTGACAGTGCGCTATTTTCCTGCTGACGACTTCATTTATCATTATTAACTATGATTAACTAAAAAGTTAATCACTCCCATCAACTGAAGGACTATTGTAGCTTTAAAAAGAAAAAAACTTAGTTTAATTCCTACAGTGATGACTGTACAGTATACACAATGATAAGTTCAATGTACATATTTTATATATTTATTTATATAAATAAATATATTTATATATATATTTATATTAATATTAATATTATCAATAATTGAGGACTTTTCTTTGTTTTTTTCCTACTTCATCCATTTTTAGCATCCATTTTTAGTATTCTGCAAATTTCATGATCTCAGAATTGCATAGGTGTAATTTCAACATAAAATAAAATAAAAGAACAAACTTACCAACTAATTAAATAACTAACTAACTAACTAACTGACTAACTGACTGGCTGACTGACTGACTAACATAAATGCATAAACAAACAAACGAAAGAAATAATAAAATAAAAATTAATATTAAATAAAATAATAGAACAAACTTACTAACTAATTAAATGACTAATATAAATAAATACCTAAATAAACAAACAAAAAACAAAATAAATAATTATTAAAAATAAAATAAAAGAACAAACTAATTAAATAATAACTAACAAAATAAATATATAAATAAACAAACAAATAAATAAAAAATAAATAATCTAAAATTATATAAAGAACAAACTTACTAACTAATTAAATAACTAAATAATATAAATAAATATATAAATAAACAAACAAACAACCAAATAAAATAAAATATAAAATAGAATAAATAATTATTAAAAATAAAATAATAGAACAAACTAATTAAATAATAACTAACATAAAAATACATAAATAAACAAACAAACAAATAAAAAATATTAATATAAAATAAAAAACAAACTAACTAAAATAAATAAATAAATACATAAACAAACAAACAAACAAAAATAAAATACAAAATAAAAGAAAAACTTTTCTAACTAATTAACTAACTAACTAACTAACTAACTAACTAACTAACTAACTAACTAACTAACTAACATGAATAAATAAATACAAAAACAAAGAATTAATACAAAAAAATAAATAAAATTAAATAAAACAATATAACAAACTAACTAATTAAATAATAGCTAACATAAAAATACATAAATAAACAAACAAACAATCAAATAAAAAATAATAACAAAATAAAAGAATGAACTTACTAACAAATTAACTAACTAACTAAAATAAATAAATAATTACATAAACAAGCAAACATTTTGCAAACATATTTTAAATAAAATAAAATTAAAAAGTTGCCGCTGGAAGGGCACTTGCTGCATGTAACATATGCCAGATAAGTTGGCGGTTCATTCCGCTGTGACGGCCCCTGATTAATAAAGGGACTAAGCTGAAAACAAAATGAATGAATGAATAAAAATAAAATAAACAAAAGTAAATAAATAAATAAACACATGCATACATACACAGATCAAGATTACAACACTGACCAAAACAATTAAGCTTTTTAATCATGAATTTTCCCATAATCGTGCTGCTCTGTCAAAATATCCGCCCTTTTGCTCAGAAATGTAGAAGAAAAATAAACGTCATGAAAGAACATCATGAGAGGGACGACGAGCCTGAAGAGTCGGATTAAATGTCAATCTATTTTCAGCGTAAATGTTTTCTTCCCAGGTCTGGAGTATTTCTGAGCGTCAGCCATGAATCTGAGAAACATCAGCTGATGTTCAGCAGCATTTACTCCTCCAGCTCAGTCCATCATCATCATCATCACCATTATTATTATTAATATCAGGAATTCTGGGAATCAATCTGGAGTATCGGTCAGTATTTGACCTTTGACCACAAGAAGGAAGATGCCAAATGAAAGTACGTGCTGATCTACGTGCTTTTGCGCCTTGCGTTTTGACAAGGATTGTCAAAATAGAGCCCTATACATAAAAAAAAACATAAATTGCCAGAACCTTTAGTAATTTTTTATTCTTTATTTACTTCTTCATTTGTTTATTTGTTTTTTTATTGTATTTTTTCCTCATCCTTTTTTTAAATTCATTCATTCAGCTTAGTCCCTGATTATCAGGGGTCATCACAGCAGAATGGTGGAAACTACCAACTATTCCAAAAGATGTGTAACACAGTGGATGCCCTTCCAGCCGCAACCTAACACTGGGAAACATCCATACACACACATTCACACACATACTCATACATTAAGGCAAATTTAGTAGATCAATTCCCCTGTAGCGCATGTGTTTGGAATTGTGGTAGAAACCGAAGCACCCGGAGGAAACTCACGTAAACACGGGGAGAACATGCAAACTCCACACATAAACACCAACTGACCTAGCCGGGGCTGGAACTAGCGACCTTCTTGGTGTGAGATAACAGTGATTAACACTGAACCACCGTGCCGCCCACTTTTCTTTTAAAAATTATTATAACAAATAAATAAAATCTTTCGGTTTTTCAGTTTTGCCATCAATTTTCATTTTAGCGCATCAATAATTAATACATTTAAAAACATACATAATATAGTTAAAAATAAACAAATGTACTATTTTTGGGCGAAGCAGTGGCCCAGTAGGTAGTGCTGTCGCCTCACAGCAAGAAGGTCGCTGGTTCGAACCTCGGCTCAGTTGGTGTTTCTGTGTGGAGTTTGCATGTTCTCCCTGCGTTCGCATGGGCTTCCTCCGGGTGCTCCGGTTTCCCCCACAGTCCAAAGACATGCGGTACAGGTGAATTGGGTGAATGAGAGTGTGTGGATGTTTCCCAGAGATGGGTTGCGGCTGGAAGGGCATCCGCTGCGTAAAAACGTGCTGGATAAGTTGGTGGTTCATTCCGCTGTGGCAACCCCGGATTAATAAAGGGACTAAGCCGACAAGAAAATGACCGAATAAATAATTTTTTATTAGTTTATTTGTGTGCTTTTAGTTTTATTTAATTCTATTTTTATCTTATACATTTCTTTTATTCTTGTTTATCTAAAGAACTTTAAATTACCATCGTGTATGAAATGTGCTATTTAAATAAACTTGCCATGCATGCCTCAATTGTTATTTTAATAATTACCTTCAATGTAGAATCATCAAGTAAAACAACAAAAATCTCCAGCTTCCCAGATCTGCGTGTAGATGCACAATTGAATCTTGCGTTTGCATGTGAAGAGCAGATTTCCAGCAGTCCCCGAACGCCTCTAAACATGTCTGCAGCGGTGGCATGTGCGAAAAACAAGAAAAACTTAATAGCGCTCGCACACGGGGGGAAATAAAGCTTTTAATGGCTGATGTCATGCAGACCTGAGACCCGCGGCGCTGGACGGCAGATCTGCTCATTAATAGCAGGAAAAAAAAAACTGCTCATTCACACACAAGGCCACTTCTCACGTCTTTAAAACCCAGCCTGGACAGACAGCGTGCTTCAGATAATCAGATGAAAACAACACTCAAATACGCTAACAATTAAACGCAGCTCCGAAAAGCTCATAATCGGCCCTCGTAAAGCTCTCACAACACTTGTTTTTGACACGGAAGACATGCATAATAACAACACGAGGGAAGGGAACGCTGGAAATGTACAATTATTTAAAACACTAAAAAATTTGCTCTAAACATTTATATGTGCATTGTACATTAATAATAACAATTGTGATGTAAGGCTACAGCAGTTAACATTTGTTTTAAAGATACAGTTTTTTTTTGTAGGCACGGTGGCTCAGTGGTTAGCACTGTGGCCTCACAGCAAGAAGGTCGCTGGTTTGAGTCCTGGCTGGGTCAGTTGGCATTTCTGTGTTGAGTTTGCATGTTCTCCCCGTGTTGGTGTGGGTTTCCTTTGGGTGCTCCGGTTTCCCCCACAGTCCAAACACATGCGCTGTAGGGGAATTGATTAACTTAATTGGCCGTAGTGTGTGAGTGTGTGTGTGTGTGTGTGTGTGTGTGAGTGTGTGTGAGTGTGTGTGTGTGTGTGTGTGTGTGTGTGTGTGTGTGTGTGTGTGTGTGTGTGTGTGTGTGTGTGTGAGAATGAGTGAATGTGTACCCCAATCATGGATTGATAATGAAGTTTAATCAAGTGTCTCACCTTCTGAAAGAGGTTTTGAAGACATTCATGTGAATAGCCGGCGTTACTCTCGTCCTCTTTTTTACACTTCCACTTTAACTGTTTAGGAGAAAAACAGAAAAAAATCAACATCAAAGAAGATACTTACAAAAAATACATTTATTTTAAATATTGGTACTTGCAATCACTTTAAATAATAATAATATTAAATTATAATATAAATAATAATAATAATAATAATAATAATAATAATAATAATAATAACAATAATAATAATAATAATAATAATAATAATAATAATAAAAAAAACAATGATAAATTATTAATATAAATAATACTAATAATTATAATAATAATAATAATAATAATAATAATAATAATAATAATAATAAATAAATTATAAATAATAATACTAATAAATTATATTATAAATAATAATAATAATAATAATAATTATTATTATTATTATTATTATTATTATTATTAAACTATAATATTTTATTTGAACAGTTTATAGGTTTTATTTAAAAAAAAAATTTAATTTAGCAAGGATGCAGAAAATTACTCAAACATCACATTTTTACATTGCAAAAAACAACAACAACAATTTCTTCTGAAAAAAAGATTAACAATTCATTTCCACAAAGAAAATAAAGAATAATTTACTACATGTACTTTAGTGACATATTTATTATAAATACCAATACAGTTGAAGTCAGAATTATTAGCCCCCTGAATTATTAGCCCCTTATATTTTTCCCCAACTTCTGTTTAACAGAGAGATTTTTCCAACATATTTCTAAACATAATAGTTTTGATAACCCATCTCTAATATCTGATTTATTTTATCTTTGCCATGATGACAGCACATAATATTTGACAAGATATTTTTTCAAGACACTTCTATACAGCTTAAAGTAGACTATCGAAAATAAATATTGCTTAAAGGGACTTAAAATATTGTCCTTAAAATGGTGTTAAAAAATTAAAACCTGCTTTTATTCTAGCCGGAAAAAAAAAAAACAAGAAGAAAAAATATTATCAGATATACTGTGAACATTTCCTTGCTCTGTTAAACATCATTTGGGAAATATTTAAAAAAAGAAAAGGGGGGCTTATAATTCTTCAACTATATATATATATATATATATATATATATATATATATATATGTATATACATATAGTTGAAGAATTATAAGCCCCCCTTTTCTATATATATATATATATATATATATATATATATATATATATATTTTTTTTTTTTTTTTTTTTTACACACACACATATTTATATATATATATATATATATATATATATATATATATATATATATATATATAAATAATGATCTTTAATCTAACTGTTATTTCAATGTAATTCAGATTCAAACAAGTTAGTGTAGTTTTACAATTTAAAAAAAAGAAAAGAAAAAGTCTAACATTTCTACAAAAATCATTAAAGTTTTTTCTATTTAAACCACAAGAATAAATACAATTTTACACTTTTACAATAAATTGATTAATGCACTATAAATTAATTTACTGTATTTTTTATTAAATAAATTTAGCCTCTAAGAATATAATGAATGATAGATAAACAACATTTTCTATACTCTATAACTGCTATAATATATCACCATTTTTAATGTACTTCAGATTTGCTTTTAAATCAGTCTTGGTGAGAAGAAATTTTCAAAAACATTAAATCTGCGTCTGCAAACTAATAATGTCCCAATTACATCCGACAGGCCACAATAATGGGCTGTAACACAATATTTATCAGCTCTCCAATAAACGCCGGCTCACAGTCTGCTTTAATGAATGGAGCGTCCAGAGAACGAGCAAAACTCATTTGTTTTCAAGAGTCTGCACTCGTTTAATAAGACAAATGTGAGGAGGAAGTCGAGAGCAATCTGTTCTGCAGGAAAATATACGTCTGAAAAATCGAACCGGAAAAACATTTAGAGACTAAATCCGACAGAGCGCTGGAGAACATCAGGGTTTATTTGTGCTGAACGAGCAGGGATGATTAATTTGGACTTTAAATATATAATGCAATATGTTCTGCTCTTTATTGTGATCATGATAACAATGACGATCATTCATGTGTTTCTACTGACAGACAAAAAAAAACTAATTTAGCTTTGCGTTAAACTGAAAATAGAACAGAATAGAATAGAATAGAACAGAACAGAATAGAACAGAATAGAACAGAACAGAATAGAATAGAACAGAACAGAATAGAACAGAATAGAATAGAACAGAATAGAATGGAATAGAACAGAACAGAACAGAATAGAATAGAACAGAATAGAATAGAACAGAATAGAACAGAACAGAATAGAACAGAACAGAATAGAATAGAATAGAACAGAATAGAACAGAACAGAATAGAACAGAATAGAATAGAACAGAATAGAACAGAACAGAATAGAACAGAATAGAACAGAACAGAATAGAACAGAACAGAATAGAACAGAATAGAATAGAACAGAATAGAACAGAACAGAATAGAACAGAATAGAATAGAATAGAACAGAACAGAATAGAACAGAATAGAACAGAACAGAATAGAACAGAATAGAACAGAATAGAACAGAATAGAATAGAACAGAACAGAACAGAATAGAACAGAACAGAATAGAACAGAATAAAACAGAACAGAATAGAACAGAATAGAACAGAATAGAATAGAACAGAACAGAACAGAATAGAACAGAATAGAACAGAACAGAATAGAACAGAATAGAATAGAATAGAATAGAACAGAATAGAATAGAACAGAACAGAATAGAACAGAATAGAACAGAACAGAATAGAACAGAATAGAATAGAACAGAATAGAATAGAACAGAATAGAACAGAATAGAATAGAACAGAACAGAATAGAACAGAATAGAATAGAACAGAATAGAACAGAATAAAACAGAACAGAATAGAACAGAATAGAATAGAATAGAACAGAATAGAACAGAATAGAATAGAACAGAACAGAATAGAACAGAACAGAATAGAACAGAATAGAATAGAACAGAATAGAACAGAATAGAACAGAATAGAATAGAACAGAACAGAACAGAATAGAACAGAACAGAACAGAATAGAACAGAACAGAACAGAATAGAACAGAATAGAATAGAACAGAATAGAATAGAACAGAACAGAATAGAACAGAATAGAACAGAACAGAATAGAACAGAATAGAATAGAACAGAATAGAATAGAACAGAATAGAACAGAATAGAATAGAACAGAACAGAATAGAACAGAATAGAATAGAACAGAATAGAACAGAATAAAACAGAACAGAATAGAACAGAATAGAATAGAATAGAACAGAATAGAATAGAACAGAATAGAATAGAACAGAATAGAACAGAATAGAATAGAACAGAATAGAACAGAATAGAACAGAATAGAATAGAACAGAATAGAACAGAATAGAATAGAATAGAACAGAACAGAATAGAACAGAATAGAACAGAACAGAATAGAACAGAATAGAATAGAACAGAATAGAACAGAATAGAACAGAATAGAACAGAACAGAACAGGACAGAATAGAACAGAATAGAACAGAATAGAACAGAATAGAACAGAATAGAATAGAACAGAATAGAACAGAACAGAACAGAATAGAACAGAATAGAACAGAACAGAATAGAACAGAATAGAACAGAATAGAACAGAATAGAACAGAATAGAACAGAACAGAATAGAACAGAATAGAACAGAATAGAACAGAATAGAATAGAATAGAACAGAATAGAATAGAACAGAACAGAATAGAACAGAATAGAACAGAACAGAATAGAACAGAATAGAATAGAACAGAATAGAATAGAACAGAATAGAATAGAACAGAATAGAACAGAATAGAATAGAACAGAATAGAACAGAATAAAACAGAACAGAATAGAATAGAATAGAACAGAATAGAACAGAATAGAATAGAACAGAATAGAACAGAATAGAACAGAACAGAACAGAATAAAACAGAACAGAATAGAACAGAATAGAACAGAATAGAATAGAACAGAATAGAACAGAATAGAATAGAACAGAATAGAACAGAACAGAATAGAACAGAACAGAACAGAATAGAACAGAACAGAATAGAACAGAATAGAATAGAACAGAACAGAACAGAATAGAACAGAATAGAATAGAACAGAATAGAACAGAACAGAACAGAATAGAATAGAATAGAATAGAACAAAATAGAACAGAATAGAACAGAACAGAATAGAACAGAATAGGACAGAATAGAACAGAATAGAACAGAATAGAATAGAACAGAATAGAACAGAACAGAATAGAACAGAATAGAATAGAACAGAATAGAACAGAATAGAACAGAATAGAACAGAATAGAATAGAACAGAACAGAATAGAACAGAATAGAATAGAACAGAATAGAACAGAATAGAATAGAACAGAACAGAATAGAACAGAATAGAACAGAATAGAATAGAATAGAATAGAACAGAATAGAACAGAACAGAATAGAACAGAATAGAACAGAACAGAATAGAACAGAATAGAACAGAACAGAATAGAACAGAACAGAATAGAACAGAATAGAACAGAACAGAATAGAATAGAACAGAATAGAACAGAATAGAACAGAATAGAACAGAACAGAACAGAATAGAATAGAACAGAATAGAACAGAATAGAACAGAATAGAACAGAACAGAACAGAATAGAACAGAATAGAATAGAACAGAATAGAACAGAACAGAATAGAACAGAACAGAACAGAACAGAACAGAATAGAATAGAACAGAATAGAACAGAATAGAACAGAATAGAACAGAATAGAACAGAACAGAATAGAACAGAATAGAACAGAACAGAATAGAATAGGACAGAATAGAACAGAATAGAACAGAATAGAATAGAACAGAACAGAACAGAACAGAACAGAACAGAATAGAACAGAATAGAACAGAACAGAACAGAAAAGAACAGAATAGAATAGAATAGAACAGAATAGAACAGAATAGAACAGAATAGAATAGAACAGAATAGAACAGAATAGAACAGAATAGAACAGAATAGGACAGAATAGAACAGAATAGAACAGAATAGAATAGAACAGAATAGAACAGAATAGAATAGAATAGAACAGAACAGAATAGAACAGAATAGAATAGAACAGAATAGAACAGAATAGAATAGAACAGAACAGAATAGAACAGAATAGAACAGAATAGAACAGAATAGAATAGAACAGAACAGAATAGAACAGAATAGAACAGAATAGAACAGAATAGAATAGAACAGAACAGAATAGAACAGAATAGAACAGAATAGAACAGAATAGAATAGAACAGAACAGAATAGAACAGAATAGAACAGAACAGAATAGAACAGAATAGAACAGAACAGAATAGAACAGAATAAAACAGAACAGAATAGAACAGAATAGAACATAATAGAATAGAACAGAATAGAACAGAACAGAATAGAACAGAATAGAATAGAACAGAATAGAACAGAATAGAACAGAATAGAACAGAACAGAACAGAATAGAATAGAACAGAATAGAACAGAATAGAACAGAACAGAATAGAACAGAATAGAATAGAACAGAATAGAACAGAACAGAATAGAACAGAACAGAACAGAACAGAACAGAACAGAACAGAATAGAATAGAACAGAATAGAACAGAATAGAACAGAATAGAACAGAACAGAATAGAACAGAACAGAATAGAACAGAATAGAACAGAATAGAACAGAACAGAATAGAACAGAATAGAACAGAATAGAACAGAACAGAATAGAACAGAATAGAACAGAATAGAACAGAATAGAACAGAATAGAATAGAACAGAACAGAATAGAATAGAACAGAATAGAACAGAACAGAATAGAACAGAATAGAATAGAACAGAATAGAACAGAATAGAACAGAATAGAACAGAACAGAATAGAACAGCAGCAAGCCATCACTGGGAAACACCCATACACTATGGTCAATTTACCCCACCCATTTCACCTGTACCGCATATCTTTGAAATTGTGGGGGGAACCGGAGCATCCGGACGAAACCCACGTTAACACGGGGAGAACATGCAAACTCCACACAGAAACGCCAACTGATCCAGCCGAAGCTTGAACCAGCGACCTTCTTACTGTGAGGCGATTGTGCTACCCAATGCGCCATCGTGACGCCCATGATTCAATTAAATATTGTAAATGATTTAGTGTAAATGTACACACCTGATGGACAGACGACAACGTAGAGACTTTGTTGAGCAAATCAAGGCAAAGGCAGATTCTGCTTGATTAGTGTATTCAGCATTGAACTCCACTGTTCACTCTTATGTTTTTATTGCAATAAGTTAAATTTTAGAGTTATACTGCATAAGTTAAGTAATGTTTATTTTAGCGCTGTCAAAATGAACGCGTTAACGCATGCGATTAATTTGAAATAATTAACGCGTTAAAAAAAATTTACGCAATTAACGCAGTTTTTTTTTTTTCCTGTTGTGGCCAGGGGCACACGCCGGGCAGTTTCCCGCTGTTTCGACGTACTTTTTGGGCCGGGCTGATCATCTGCTTATGATCTGATCGGCCCTGTTACGATCCTTGATGGCAATTTGTCTAGGGTATTAAAAGGAGTAACATAAAGATGACCAAAGTATAAACTGATGTTGAAAAATGGCAAAAGAAAACACCAAACAACAAATTAGCACCGCAAAAGATTTATTGCTCCCACATTATTTACAATATTTACAAACCATAAGATAAATTTGAAAAGAACCAAGACAAGGAGAGGGAACTGAAGTTTGCGCATGGAAATCAAAGAAATAAATATAACAAAAACATTCCCTTAATCTCCTCCCCAATCCACTAAATGAGAAAATAACAATATGAAAAGAAAAGTCTTCAGCGCAAAGCGCCCTGAACTTACTCTAACTAATAAATAAAAATACAAAATTAGCGCACTTCGCTAACTAGTGTGTCTATACATCAATAATCCTGCGTGCAAATATGTATGTCACGTGACTTACTATGTTGTTCCAGATCTCCCTTGTCAAATCACAGAAGGTTTTGAATGGAGCATTAGCGGGCTATAGATGTAGCTAGCAACACACGTCAGAACTCTCAAACAAATCTCACTCAAAGTCATCAGTTACTCACTCAAAGTCAACATCAATAGATCTCAATCAAAGTACGCATCAGTAACAGCGACAACGCACACGGACACCACCAAACAGACAACACGCCAAAACAACAACAGCTGATCTCTCCCCGTTGCCGCTTCCGTTTTTAAAGGGCTCTGCAACGAACGCGATTGGCAGAGAGAGAAGTCATCATCACACGGTTGATTAGGATTGGCAGTCCTGTCAGCCAATAGTGCTCCAAAGTAGGCGGTACCTGAGAAAATGACAGGCCCGGTACAGAGAGAGAGAGAGAAAGAGAGAGACAGAAAGAACATACACGCAGCAAAACTGTGCGGTTCGTAACACTCCCCCACTTAAGAATAAACTCTTTTTCAAAACAAACAAAAAAGTTTATACTCGTGACAGTGCATCCGCTAAAATATTCTCAACTCCCTTCTTGTGCCTAATATCCAAGTTGTAACTTTGCAAGAAGAGTGACCACCGTGTCAATCTCTGGTTGTGATTATACAACTTTGAAAGAAATGTCAGTGGACTATGATCCGTAAAAACGATCAAAGGTTGTACACTACATCCAACATATACTTCAAAGTGTTGCAAAGCAAAAATTAAAGCAAGTGTCTCCTTTTCAATCACAGAATAGTTTAACTGATTCTTGTTAAACTTCCTCGAAAAATAACTCACCGGGTGAGCTATACCCTGCTTATCATCTTGCAGTAACACAGCACCAGCGCCAACATTACTTGCATCAACCTCAAGTTTGAATGGACGATTTAAATCAGGGGCTGCAAGAACTGGTGAACTACTCAACAGTGTTTTCACACTCTCAAATGCATATTGGCATTTTTCATCCCACACAAACGATTTAGAAGGGCTTAAGAGTGAAGTTAATGGACTAACCACAGATGAGAAATTTCTACAGAAGCTGCGATAATAACCAGCGATTCCGAGAAATCTTCGGAGTTCACGTCGCGTCGTAGGAACTGGGAACTCAGATATAGCCTCAACTTTCGCTTCCACAGGTCGAACTTGACCATGTCCCACTTCTTTTCCCAAATAAGTCACCTTCGCCTGACCAAACTCACATTTTGCTAAGTTAAGGGTCAATGAAGCACTTGCAAAACGTTGAAATACATCACGTAATGACTTCAAATGTTCACTCCAATCTCTGGAATAAACAACAACATCATCCAAATAAGCGCTACAATTAGGAATACCAGCTAAAACTGTGTTTACTAACCTCTGAAAGGTAGCAGGTGCGTTTCGCAGTCCGAACGCCATGGCCGTATATTGTGCAAACGCATCTGGAGTGATAAAAGCAGCAATATCAGATGCTCTAGACGAAAGTGGTATTTGCCAATAACCTTTCAGCATGTCTAATTTACTCACAAAGTTGGCATATCCTACATTGTCAACACAATCCTCCATTCTAGGAAGTGGATAGTTGTCAGGAACCGTTAGTGCATTCACTTTTCTAAAATCTGTGCAGAATCTAAAAGAACCATCAGATTTTGGCACTAAAATACATGGAGAACTCCATGGACTAGAGCTAGGCTTAGCAAGACCATTATCCAGCAAATAGTCAACCTCTTGTTGCATAACTGAACGTTTCACAGAATTTACTCTGTAAGCGTGCTGTCGGACTGGACGAGCATCTTTGACATCAATGTCATGTTGAATGACATTTGTGAGTGTTGGCACATCATTAAACAGACACTTAAATTCAGAAATTAATGTCACAAGATCGCGTTTCTGATCAACAGTCAAGTTTTTAAAATGTGAATCAAGATCTTTTAAAATCTCAGAATTAGACAAACTCACGGTAGACTGAGAAATACTTGGAAACATAAGCCCATCTTCATCAGCATCAACAGGATTTTCTGTCACAGCCACAACAGAAATAACAGCATTATCCGTCATTTTCTCAGCATCATCCTGTGCCCTCGAATGATAAAGTTTAAGCATATTCACATGACAAGTGCGGGTTTTTCGTCTTCGGTCGGGTGTACAGATCACATAATTAGTCTCGCTCAATTTTTCTTTCACTTCGTACGGTCCGAAAAATTTAGCTGACAGTGAAGAACCAGGTATAGGCATAAAAACAAGAACTGCGTCACCAGGCTTAAAAGAACGCGCAACTGCCTTTTTGTCAAATGTTCGTTTCATTTCTTTTTGCGCACGGGCAAGTGAATCTCTAGCAATTGAACAAGCGGTCTGCAACCTTGCTCGAAACTTTGTTACGTACTCTAAAACATTCGTTTTTGAATTGTCAGTTTCCAGAATTTGATCTTTTAGAACCTTCAAAGGTCCGCGCAATTGGTATCCATAGACCAACTCAGCTGGGCTAAAGCCGAGTGACTCCTGAACACTCTCTCTAATCGCGAACATCAGCATTGGAATACCTTCATCCCACTCATTACCAGTCTGCATGCAATATTTCCGTAACATCGACTTCAAAGTTTGGTGAAAACGCTCCAGAGCTCCTTGGCTTTCTGGATGGTAAGCACTGGAGGTGCGATGTGTGATTCCTAAATTTTGCATGACCTGTTTGAACAGCTTGGACATGAAATTAGTGCCCTGGTCACTTTGCACTATTTTAGGCAAACCAAAAGTCGAGAAAAACTTAACTAATGCCTTAACAACAACAGGTGCAGTGACTTTTCTCAAAGGAATTGCTTCAGGAAATCGAGTGGCTAAACACATCACTGTGAGCAGAAATTGATTACCACTTTTGGACTTTTTAAACGGACCTACACAGTCAATAAGGACATGTTCGAATGGATCGCCAAGAACAGGTATGGGTTTTAACGGTGCTGGTGGAACAACCTGATTTGGTTTTCCCGCAATTTGACAAACATGGCAAGAACGGCAATAACGAGTTACATCACTTTTTAATCCAGGCCAGAAAAAGTGTTTTAAAATCCGATTGTAAGTTTTCCTTACACCCAGATGACCCGAAAGTGGATGATCATGTGCCAAGCATAACACATGTGGGCGATATGGGGCAGGAACAACAATCTGATAAAAAGCATCCAATTCTGCCTTGTCAGGTGACGAACACCACTTACGCATTAACAAGTCGTTGTCTAAAATGTAAGCGCTTTGTTTTGTCTTGGCCAAATCATGTGAAATTGCAGCATTAAAAAGTGTAGTCAATGTTTTGTCTTCTTTCTGTGCAGTGATCAATTTTTCTCGTGTGATCTTTAAAAGCAATGAATTCTTGTCAGTTACATCATGCAAAATCCTCACCTTTTCTGGTTTCTTTTTCTCAAAGTTCAAATTTTCCTCTCCATTTACAACAGAGGGAAAGAAAGAGTCATTCAATTCAATCTCTTTGCGCGACTGCGCACGAGTGACAGCGCACACAGGAAAAACATGAGGATAGGCTTCACCCACCTCATCAGACGTGCATTCTGTCGGTTCATCCAGAACTTCTAATAACGGCATGACTTTTCCTCCGGCTAAATCATTGCCCAGGATAAAATCTACCCCTTTCATAGGCAGTGAAGAACAAACTGCAACACGGACAAATCCAGAACATAGATCACTTTTTAAATGCAGATTATGCAAAGGTCTCTTTACATATCCCATTTCAATTCCTTGCACTACTACACTAGAATGACATGACGTCTCATCAGAAAATTTGATCACACTTTCAACAATAAAACTTTGCATCGAGCCTGTATCACGAAGCATTGTGATTTCCTTTTGATCCTCATCACGACCAGTCAGAGAAATTAACCCCTTAAGAATAAAAGGACGGAACGTCTCCTCCACCTTATCTTTTGAGTTTTCAACCACACTCTGATTAAAAGTCTTTACAAAACCTACAGGTTTAGCTTGTGATTGTTGTTTTCGTTTAAGTCGGGGGCAGTCAACTATTACATGACCTTTTACATGGCAATAGTAACAGTTACGTTCATCGCCAACTCTTGGTGCATTATTTTTCGAGCGCACAAACTGTGTGTTAGATAAAATTGGAACGGCAGGTGCATTCTCCACACGTGAGTGAACAAATACGTTCTTGTGAGTTAAAATGAATTCATCAGAGAGAACAGCGGCATGTGACAATGAATTTACCTTTTGTTCGTTAAGATAAACTACCACTCTCTCAGGCAAACAATTCTTGAACTCCTCTAAAAGAACAAGCTCACGCAGTGATTTAAAATCTGCCACATCACTAGCTACACACCATTTATCAAAAAGCGTGCCCTTTTCTCTAGCAAACTCCACAAAAGTTTGATTAGAAGTTTTCCTATGCGTCCTAAACTTCTGTCTATAAGCTTCGGGAACTAATTCGTATGCACGAAGTATTGCTGATTTAACTGAATCATACTTTAAACTCTCTTCAAGTGATAAAGTAGAATAAACTTCCATAGCCTTGCCTACAAGTTTACATTGCAGTAACAAAGACCAGAACTCAGGTGGCCAGTGCAATGAAGTCGCAATGCGTTCAAACGCATTAAAATAAGAATCAACTTCAGATTCTCTGAATTGTGGAACAAGCGCAATGTGCTTACTCACGTCAAAACTTGAAGTAGATGAAGTCGACACCGGAGATACATTTGAAGAAGAGGAAGAAGCTGGAACTGGCTTAATAGCCTCCACAGCCTTCTTTGAAGCGTCCAACTCGAGCTGGCGCAGTCTCACCTGCGTATCAGCCTCGATTTCGAGTCTGCGTATCTGCAAACGCAAGTCAATTTCAGCCCGACGGGTGTGCTCTTGCGCATCATAATAAAGACGTGCCATGCGAACTTTCAGTCGCGCATCATCTCGTGAACCTATGGAGAATGGGGAGAACGGTTCAAACGGTGGCAAACCAACATTAGTATCAACAGCGGCCTCCACCCCTGCTTCTGCATCTGTACTGCCACTACACACGTTCTGATCTCCCATATCTAAAGAAGTCACCACCTCATCACCAAGGCTTGCATGATCAGCCGTCTCATCCATTTCAATATTTGGCGTGATAAGAACATTAAGCTCAACCAACTGCTCTGTTAACTTCTGCTTAATTTCAGCTTTACGATCCTGTCTGTTAACTACCAATTTAAAATGATCAGCAATCAAAAACAAGTCTTGTTTCCGACAAACGTCAAGCAGCTCCAATGAAGGACTCTTAACAAATTCCTCTAAACTGAACATTTTAAATTAAAGTGTCGCGTGCTCAAGAGGTGCTGCCAACTGCTACTTCTGCAACTTACCTAAATGTCAACTACTATACAGCAATTTCTGTTGCCATCAACACAGCTTTTCTTTGGTCATTTTTCTCAAAGATTACCATCTGATCAATTTAAGAAATTTCAAAAATTACTTTTTAAAATTATTTTCTTGATGAATTCAATTTATTCCAGATGATTTATTTTATCTTACCTTAATTGATCTTATTTAATGTCTCAGATAAATATCTCGGACGAGGCCCCATTTCATGTTATGATCCTTGATGGCAATTTGTCTAGGGTATTAAAAGGAGTAACATAAAGATGACCAAAGTATAAACTGATGTTGAAAAATGGCAAAAGAAAACACCAAACAACAAATTAGCACCGCAAAAGATTTATTGCTCCCACATTATTTACAATATTTACAAACCATAAGATAAATTTGAAAAGAACCAAGACAAGGAGAGGGAACTGAAGTTTGCGCATGGAAATCAAAGAAATAAATATAACAAAAACATTCCCTTAATCTCCTCCCCAATCCACTAAATGAGAAAATAACAATATGAAAAGAAAAGTCTTCAGCGCAAAGCGCCCTGAACTTACTCTAACTAATAAATAAAAATACAAAATTAGCGCACTTCGCTAACTAGTGTGTCTATACATCAATAATCCTGCGTGCAAATATGTATGTCACGTGACTTACTATGTTGTTCCAGATCTCCCTTGTCAAATCACAGAAGGTTTTGAATGGAGCATTAGCGGGCTATAGATGTAGCTAGCAACACACGTCAGAACTCTCAAACAAATCTCACTCAAAGTCATCAGTTACTCACTCAAAGTCAACATCAATAGATCTCAATCAAAGTACGCATCAGTAACAGCGACAACGCACACGGACACCACCAAACAGACAACACGCCAAAACAACAACAGCTGATCTCTCCCCGTTGCCGCTTCCGTTTTTAAAGGGCTCTGCAACGAACGCGATTGGCAGAGAGAGAAGTCATCATCACACGGTTGATTAGGATTGGCAGTCCTGTCAGCCAATAGTGCTCCAAAGTAGGCGGTACCTGAGAAAATGACAGGCCCGGTACAGAGAGAGAGAGAGAAAGAGAGAGACAGAAAGAACATACACGCAGCAAAACTGTGCGGTTCGTAACAGGCCCATAAAACACTTAGCAGACTGTCCTGTCTTTCTGCCTCAGTGATTGACGGTGCTGTGAGCTGTCCCGCTCTGAAAGTAAGATGTTTCTTTTCCGGACAGAGCGCCTGTGTGACATATTCTGCAGCCCATTGGTTCTTTTCTTTATTGACATTGGACTGACCCAATCACAAACTTCCATGTTGGGATCTGTGTAACGAAGTTGTGTATTTATCAAAATAGCCGAGAGTCACACCTCTTTCTGACGTGCGGGTCCGCGCCGCGGGAGAGGTTTTTGCGTCTGAACTCTGCAGCGGAGCACAGATCAATATATCCCTGTCTATTCTATCTAGTTACCTATCTGTCCATATACATATACTTTTTTTAACTTTTAATCTGCACCACAGCCGCGGCAACTTCCTATGCTGTTTCCTTAACCTGCAAGTCTTTATTACAAATGATAGAGAATGTCTGCTTCTCAAGCTCTGAGGAGTGTCAGTCATGTATTTTAAGATGCACTCGGTCAGAAGACAAGCGCATGAGATATCATGACATTGTGTGTTTGATCGTCAACATGATGTAGGCTTATAGTGACAATAATATTTATACAATATGGGTAATATAATGATATTTATACATGACCAAACTAGTGTGCAACTTAAGCAACTTTTTCTTTTACATTTAGTTTTGTAGTTCTGCCCAAACAAATATTTGTTGCATTTTTTAATTGTTTAAGTTCATTTGATTGACAATGTAAAAGCTGTTAGCATCGTTTGATGTTTCATTGTTGAGTTAAACATGTTTTTTAAGGGTCTCTGACACATTGCTTTTATTATTTATCTTTATTTTATTAATCAACATTAACTGTGTGCGTCAGCAGGCAGTGTTTGTTATGTTCATTATTTATTAGGCTCCCTCAAAACACACAGGCACCCACATTTCCAGTGTGGATTATAATTTTATTTTAATAATAAATAAAAAAAATGTAGTTTTTTAATTTGTCAACTCTCGTTATTTCCTATATATGGCTTTTGTGCTTTTAAAGAATGGGAGTTGGTAAACCTATTCAAGGGCATGCACAGATTTTCACTACTTTATTATTATTATTATTATTATTAGGCTGGCTTGTGTAGCAAGCCAGACTACTGTTATCCTATTTTTCTTCTGAGACAAAAAATTAAACTCTATCTCCTCCTAGAGCTTTCAAGCTATGACCACCAAACTCACACCAGACCTCCAAACTGGTCTGACTCGGGTTGCTATATCTTTTCCGACTGATCCGACTTTTGGTTTTCCGAAAAACGTCCCGGGACCATCTGAAAAATCCCATTGACTTAACATTGGACCAAACTTTGTGACCTCATAACTCTGCATCAGACTGTCCTACAGGCTTTTAACTGAGCTAATTTAACTCAGACTACCTAACTGCCAATAACTGATGAGCTTTTTACTTTCTGGCCACACCCTAGCAACCACTTTTGGGACCCTAGAAACTGTCCCATAGACTTCCACTGCAAAAGACTCTCATTGACTTTACATAGGGTCAAACTTTGTGAGCTCATAACTCTACATCAGACTGTCGCACAAACTTCTAACTGAGCTCATTTAACTCAGACTACCAAACTACCAATAACTGATGAGCTTTTAACTTTCTAGCCACACCCCTATCTATCTATCTATTACCATCAGGCTTTCACAAGCCAGCCTCAAAGTTTGTTCTCAAACTTTAAGAATCTAGTTATTATTATTATTATTTTAATTTTCCATATCTGCAATTCCTTTATTTTGGCATTTTTTTGCAGTCCACTTAGAATCCAATATGGAAATCAATGTTTTCTTTATTGGCATTGATTGTTTTGAAATTCAAATGTCATTAACATGCCTGTTTTAATTTCTGTAATAAATATGGCTGTCAAGCCAGGATCTTGATGGTTTATTGTGGGTATGTTGTTTACATGAAGAAATCTGTGTTACAAGTTAAACAAAAATTCCAATAATGAGTTATATTTTAAATTTAAATAGTATTTGTCTGGCGTTTACATTCATTTTACACTCAAATAGCCAAAATTACAAGTTTCAGTCTTTTAAATGCGATTAGTTTTTTTTTAAAGTGCAATTAATTAGTTAATTTTTTTTTTATCGATTGATAGTACTAGTTTATTTATATTAAATATTATCAAATAAATTAGGAAATTACCCATGGCAACTGTTTACATTAAACAATAGTATTGTTCTGACACCCATATGACCTGCTCTTTAAATACATAAACACATTTTAAAACATCCCTGTCATACTTTAATGCAGAAAACTGACAGGTTTCCAAAAGAAACACAGCTCTGTTAGTTTGACATGGTTATGCGTCTCTGGATGATACGATGATGCTGAAGGACAGAATTGAACAGAGTGAACGTGCATTATGGAGAATTAAGCGTCATCCAGTTAGAGGGTCCTGAGAGGACTGATGTGCATTAGTAAGCTGGATATAGATGTGAAGTGTATTTATATTAGTAACTGATTCAATCTGTAGGAGAGGCTGCTTCATCTGATTCCTGCTTTCAGGAAATTAAATCACTGATGAACATGATAACTATAGACTCCCAGAGAGAGCTTTAAAAGATCTGCAGGTGCAGGAGTGAACTGTGAGCTAATCAAAAATAACTATGATGTAAATAAACCATGTTGTAAAAATTTATTAATGCGTTTATTTGAGGAAAAAGATTATTATAATAAATAAATATTTTTATAACACCTTTAAAATAAACATAATATATACAGTTGAATTTTTTTTATCCTTTTTCAAATATTTCCCAAATGATGTTTAAGAGAGCAAGGAAATTTCCACAGCATGTCCAATGATATTTTTTTCTTCTGGAGAAAGTCTTATTTGTTTTATTTAAGCTAGAATACTTCAACTGTATATTTTAATACTAAATTAAATTATTTGAATGTCAAAAAACATTCATATTAATTTAAAACAACTGAATAAAATTGTAATAAATGTTTGAAGTGTTTACCTGTTTGTCATGTCACTATTAACAAATTGTTGTGGAAATGTGAACATGCCAAAATATAGTTAAAATTCTGAAATACTAAAATCTCAGTGAATAATACAAGTAATATTTAGCGTATATGAAAATTAACTGTGAAATATTTGGGAAACTTTGTATTACTGATTGATGGAGGCAAACAAACAAACAAACAAATAAATGATGTATATAAAATTTAATTCGTACAAAATGTTTCCCAAGTGCTGTTAAACAGAGAGATGAACACATTTCTAAACAACCTAGTTTTAATAACTCATCTCTAATAACTAAATTTAATTTCTCTTTGTCATGATGACAGTAAATAATATTAGACTAGATATTCGTCAAGACACTAGTATTCAGCTTAAAGTGACATTTAAAGGCTTCACTAGGGTAATTAGGCAAGTCATAAAGAGAAAGGAGGAAAAGGAGGAAGAACTGAACTACTGAAATGTGTTTAATTCTTTAATTTAACGTCTTTTCTGGTGCTGCAGCTTTAAGACTCCTCTTATATGGAGAATGAAGCCACATGCATTGCTTAGGTGTGAGTTTCTCAAAGACTTCAAGCAAGTGTCAAAATCTTGATGCTTCTGTGGCTCTCGTCTATCAAATCTGAGCTTTATTCTGTATTCTCTATTGGATTCGGATCAGGTGATTGGCTGGGCCATTCTACAGCTTGATTTTCTTTCTCTGAAAGCATCTGAGAGTCTCCTGGGCTGTGTTTTGGATCATTGTCTTACTGAAATGTCCACCCTGGTTTCATCTTCATCCTCCTGCTAATGAAGATGTTGGACTGAAGCAGCTGATGTATATTTACTCTGAGGAAGGGCAGAGGGGCTTGCTGAAGAACTACTATGAGATTTCAGCTGCTGTCTGGGCTTTCACTGCTGAACTACACCTTCCTTTCTTCATCTGTTCAATACTTTTTACATGTGTCATTTTATTTTATTACGCAGAACTTCATTTGTTCTAATTAATTTTGTTTACTTTGTATATATGGATTCCTTTGGTTGTTACCAACATCTGATGAAAATTTCAAGTCAACGGCTCCTTTAGAAATATGTTTTCTGACAAAAATGGTGATTTGTTCAATACTTATTTCCCCCACTGTATATCAGTATTTATTTATTTATTTATTTATTTATTTATTTATTTATTTATTTATTTATTCAGGTTATCTGCACATTTTACAGGAAATTTAATACCTTTTAAGACTTTTTTAAGTCCTCTAAAATGAAAATTTAAGACTTTACCTAAACAAAAAAAAAAAAACAGAAAAATGTTCAGTGTGTCAACACAGAATGATGTGGTGAAGCATTAGCGTGGCACAACTCACCAGAGCCACGCTCAAGACAGGTCAAAGGGATGCAAAAACTTTTATGCCGAGTGCTGATTGACCTTACAACCCTGACAACAGGGCACCGGTCTCGTCAGTTGATCAACGTCTAAAGTGCAAGTCTAAGTCTTCGTTGCTGCGTTCATGGACTCATCGAACATTGATGAAAGCGTCCTTGTTTGCTCGTGAAATTAGTTTCTTCTTTAGGTATGGGGCAACACCAAATCGTGCTAAATATACTGTTTTGTCTCTTCCACATGTGAACGTTCTCGCACTGAGTCAGGGAACTGCTTAAAAAACTAGGTGGACGTCCTCATTTGAGGTGTACGAGTGGCGGCGGCTTACGGTTTGAAATACCCACAGTATTTCCGCCTTAAATGTAACTATATTCGCAAAGCTGCTGAAGGCATTGCTTGAAGAGAACGGCCTTGTGGAAGGCTGAGGTCGAAGTGCTCGATGAAAACATACTTATGGGCAGACTACTTGCCTGCGACTACACATATTTTTTGTGCTTCTCTGCTTTCATGTGTGAATCGAGCGCTTTGCGGCCCATTGTCCCCAGTTTCATCGTCTTTTTAGATAAAGCACACCTCCCTTCATGATTACTGGCAGTTTTCTTTAGCCACCCTCGATACTTTTCGTCCTCCAACCAATTGTCATCAAACAAACATTTGCCCATGCTTGCGATCTCGCAAAATGCTGTGGTGGCAAAGTATCAACGCAACGCATTCATCAATCACTTACTCGTATGTCACCTATGGAATGATGCAGGTTGCACCCATGAAGTGCTGCCCCCAAATGTTGCGCTGGTCAAGTAGTGGTTGAAAAAAATAAATAAAAAAGACGAATCGGACATGAAATTTAAGATCCCACATGAAATTTAAGACCTCCTTATGGAAAATAACAGAATTCAACACATTTTCAGACCTTAAAAATCGAAAATTTTACTTAAGTCATTTCAAGACTTTTTAAGGACCCGCGGGGACCCTGTTATTAATTTATTTATTAGAGACAAGTAGTGCATAATGCATTACGTTTTGATTTTATTATGATCAATTGCATTTAGGTTGCGATAATCAAAATATATTCAATAATCAGACCATCAATTAATATTAAAAATATTGTATAATATATTATTGAACCTATACAAGTAATCTAGAATATTTACACACATCACATAAAGCGAGTAAAAATGCAAGACTGCATCATTTCTATTGCACATGCACACACACACACACCTTCAGTTTTGGTGTCACGTTGTTGCCGCCCTGCCGCACTGCAGATGAGTCTGTGGAGATGAAGAAAGAAGAAAAATGAGTTAGAAGATCAGCCCAGGAGTCAAAACACATGCTGTTAATCTATCAGAAATCACACAAACTCTTGCAAAGTGCACCTGAGCGTGAAACTGAAGACGTGACGTCACTGTTTCATATGGATTTATTAATCATTCTTACTTTTCAATGAACGCAAACTGTCATAGTTCATTAAAGATACAAGCCCCCTCTCTTCTTGAGCTCATGATAATAACGTGCGCTTGATTATTGACCTGCTTTTGAAACCCGATCCTGCATGATGCTTTTAAACCCAAATAAGGACTAAATGTCTGCTGTGTGTAGTTCTTCTGAAATTGGTAACATATCGGAGACTGTAAGGGTCTGTGTGTGTTCATATGTTCATTTATTTATATAATCACAGACGTTACAGTAGGCTATTTCGCACTGTCATTGATCTGCAGTTATAATCAAATCATGTTCATAGAAAGGTTAGTGATGAACATTTATACAGTATTTATGTGTATACAGCATCTGTGTTGTGAGAAGTGCTTCTCATATGATATGCAAGCGACCTGTACAGCATTACTGTAGACATTTATTCGAGCGAGAATGACGTCAACTGAAACTCTTTGTCATACACCACGCCCACCAAAAGGGTACCCTTGGTAGTGGAAATGCAAGCCTGATAAAGGTGACCCGTACCGACCCGAACCGGACCGTAATGTAACACTCAGTGGAAACGAGCCATAAGAGAGAGTAGGCTGATCTAAATGGATCAATCAATCAAGACAAGAACAAGCACTACAGTGGAGAACAGTGCATTAAACTACACTTCCCTTAGCAATATCTGTGCATGTTTGGCAGGAGGTGTTCATTTTCTTCTCTTTTTGATTCTCATTGGATGGAAACGCTGCTTTCTTCACTAATGTTTTATGCAATACTACAGTCAGTCAGTCCTCCGTCATTCAGCAGATCTGCACCTCATCATCAGTTTCTCTCTCATGTGCTTCTTACGGTGGCCGGGAAGTGCCAAACAACATTACAAAGTGTGAAACACTTTTACAAAGCTCGAGACAAATTTACATTTTGAAAAACATTTTTACTTATCATCAGACACAGTTACAGAGGAAAAACTATTTTACCAAGGACAAAACAAATTTACATTTTTACAACACTTTTACAGATCCCGAAACAAATGTAGAATTACAGATTCCTTACGGAAAGGGAATGTACCACACACCGGAAGTGACGTCAATGTACCACACACACTGGAAAATATCAATAATATCCAGCTCGTGTGACTTTGTAGACAGAATTTCACGAGTCTACAACTATAAAAATCATGGTTTGACCAACTGCGATAAAAACATATTAGAGCTATCTGAGAAAATGTCGGCGTGAGAGTGTGTAAAAACAATCAAAGCACGGCACATGTCACTGATAAAGATATCAAAACCGCCCTAACCTGTAGACCCGAGTAGCTCAGTTAGATAGGTCGATTGTTACATACGCAGAACCTTTTGGCTTGGGTTCGAATCCCGTTGATGACATGTCAATTAAAATCATTTCTTTACATTCATTTTGGTTTACACTGTTCTGCTACACAGATATTAAAATCAATAATGTGTACACTGACACCAAGTATTAAGAATCTTTATTCGGTTTTGTTGCTGTGAAAAAGTGACGAATCTGCAAACGTGAATAGTTTACATCTGAAAAGGGGCCTCAGTTAACACAGACACCAGTTAAACCATAACACCGGCTTCATTTAGTTTACTGTTAAGAGTCCTCAAGCAGATGTTTACACCGTGTAGACTGGACATTACGTCCACGAATACAGCGTAAGAGTGGCCCTCGTTAAAATATTGAACACATTGATGCAGTATGTCTGGTGTTTCGGTCTGCTCCGCATCCTTTATAAACTCTAAACACCGACCACACGTAAAGCAAAACTGCGTTAAGGCTGATTTATACTTCTGCGTCAAACGTCGGCGTATGCTACGGCGCTGACGCATAGCCCTTCGCCGTGGCCATCGCCGTCACTGACGTGCACCTCTCAAAAAATGTAACTACACGTCGCAACGACGCATAGCGTAAGCTCTGTGATTGGTCGGCTTGGTAGCGCTGACGAGTCTGGGCGGGACCGAGAGCCGCGCGAATGGTGCGAGCAATTGTTTACAAGTGTGGAGTCCCGTGAAGGAGCTCCAGATGGAAAGTTTTGTTTTGTGTTTACCTCATAGTTAAAGTTGTTGCACGTCCGCCGGTTCCTGCCTCAAAATGAGCGAGTTTGAGTCACTTGTACATCCCGGAAGTGTTCAGAAAAAGCAAAACAGCAGAGAAGAAACTCGACACAGAGGAACATTTACACCTCACTGCCCACTAGCGTTTCAGAAGTGTTAATGCAGACCAACAGAGACAGCAGCAGAAGTATAAATGCACAGCCACACGCGTTGCCTGCGCCGTGGGTTACGCCGGTCACTTGACGCAGAAGTATAACTCAGGCTGTAAGCTGCTAATGTGTTTGCTGCAAAACAACCCTCGACCGCTGACCATGTTCGGTCACCATAAACTTTGTTTACACCATGTACTCCACAGCACGAATTTACCGCGCTCACCAGCAACAACAACAAATTTTCCCCGCGTCACTCCCGGTGTGGTACATTCACGTCACTTCCGGTGTGTGGTACATGCCCTTTCCGTAGGGAATCTGTAATTGTAAATTTGTTTCAGGATTTGTAAAAGTGTTTTGCGTCTTGTACATTTTTTTCTAAAATGTAAATTTGTTTTGTCCTTGGTAAAATAGTTTTTCCTCTGTAACTGTGTCTGATGATAAGTAAAAATGTTTTTTAAAATGTAAATTTGTCTTGAGCTTTGTAAAAGTGTTTCACACTTTGTAATGTTGTTTTGCACTTCCCGGTCACCGTAGTTTCTTCATGGTTCTTGACAACCATTCCTAGTGAGTACACACTGAAGCTGGATTCAGGGTGTTGCATCGCGCACCTCACCGAGCGGACGAGGCTTTTATACTTATACTTGCCATGTTCGCCGTTGTGATATTCTTTGTGTGTATCAATCATGTCTTTCTGTGAGTGTGATATATCTGTGTTCATCATATGTGCGTTATGTGTGTGTTTCATCACCTGTGTTTGTGTGAGCGTCTCTCTCTCTCTCGATCTGCTCTCGTATGAGTCTTTGCTGCTCCTGTAGTTCTCTTGAACCCTCTTCTCTCAGTCTGGCAATCTACAACACACACACACACGCACGCAAGCACGCACGCACGCACGCACGCACACACGCACACACACACATTCCTATAATTATTATAAGCATAAACAAAGAGTAGTGCTGTAGAATGTCCTGCTTTATCCAGTCTGACCTACAGTAATCCATCAGTCAGACACACACGCCAAACACTGACCCCTACAGGCTGCTCACTGAACTAACATTGCATGAGTGTGCACATAATAGGTTACACAGTTGAAAGCAGAATTATAAGCCCTCCTGAATTATTCACCCCACTGTATATTTTCCCCCAATTTCTGTTTAACGGAGAGCAGATTTTGCCAACACATTTCTAAACATAATAGCTTTAATAACTCATTTCTAATAACTGATTTCTTTTATCTTTGCCATGATGACACATAATATTTTACTAGATATTCTTTAAGACACTTCTATACAGCTTAAAGTGACATTTAAAGGCCAAACTAGGTTAATTAGGGTAAAGTTAAGTAAATTAGGCAAGTCATTGTATAACTGGTTTGTTCTGAAGACAATCCAAAACAAATATTGCTTAAGGGGGCGAATAATATTGACCTTAAAATGGCTTACTATTAATTAAAAACTGCTTTTATTCTAGCCGAAATAAAAAAATAAGACTTTCTTCAGAAGAAAAATATGATAGGAAATACTGTGGAAATTTTTTCCGCAGCTCTCACCTCTTCTTCTAATGTACGTGTGATTTTAACTTCTTCTGCTTTTACATTCTCTGCCCGCCGTTCACGTGCCTCCAAATCTGCAGAACACACACAATATCATGACATTTAAATCGATTAACATAATAAGCAGCAAAAAACCAACAATGACCATAACAAGTCAAAATCAAATGAGTTCACAGGCAAATCGGTGCTCGTTCACGTGAGTGGCAATCAAACAGTGTGAACTATCAGGGACGCCATCTGAGAGAATCGCCGATGCCTGTGAGATATTTGGCATGCCAAATATCTGGAGCTGTCGGTGATTCAAAGCATGCTGTGTAAGGGTGTCACGATCCTCCAAATCTTCGATTCGATCACATTTTCGATTTAAAAATGAAAAATTTAACAAAATCATAAACAAATCATACAGTAAATGAATAAAGTTAAGTTACACACATAATCGCCACCTGTCAATCACTTTTTCCGCGGGACTCGTGAATAGGCAGTGATCTGTGTCCTTATAATGGCGTCGTTATAAAAAGTTGCACAACCAACAGGAACCAGCCAACAGTATCTGAGGTGTTCGCTAAAATTACCAAGTACAAGTGTGAAAGTGAAAGATTGAAGCAGTGTACTGACCCGCTGACTGCCTAGACCCGCTGTCTCGAGCGCACGACAATGCGTGTGCGTCTCTGTGTGTGGTCACGTGATGTGCGTGTTCAGCGGTAGTGAGGAAGGAGGGCTGCTCAGAAATGCAAAACGCCAGTGTGGATGTGTATCGTTATCGTTATAAAATGCCATCTAAAAACTACGACCTATTAATGTAAACAGGGCCTGAGTGTGTATTTTTCGCGAGCGGATTTGCAACGGGGGCGGGGCGGGGCGGGGCGGAGGATCGCGATGCCGGTGTTGTCTATCGGCCCAACCCTAATACATAGCAGAGCTTGCAAACTGTTTTTTTTTTTTTTTTGACAACACGAACATGGGGCGTCAGCGTCAACGCTTCCCATTCACTTTGAATGGGTGACGTCATGCGTTGCCTAACTGCATTGTGGATCCGTCAGCGCCGCTTCAGAGACGTTGCTCGCTGCAGAAGTTGGGACTAGCTCAACTTTTCAAGCGCCGAGGGAAGCGTCAGCCAATCAGATCGTTGTATGCAAATACACCAGCTAGACAGTGGCCTATTGCTGACTGAATTCTATGACGATCGTTTTAGCCCGTTGACGCTGAAGCCCGTGTGAATGTGGCGTAACTCACTGGAAATCCAAAATACTTTCACACCGGCGACTTCATTGAAAAATAAAAGGGTTTAAGCCAGAGGTGGGACCAAGTCATTGTTTGGCAAGTCACAAGTAAGTCTCAATTCATTGCCCTCAAGTCCCGAGTCAAGTCCCGAGTCAAGACAGGCAAGTCCCGAGTCAAGTCCCAAGTCAAAGGCAACAAGTCTCAAGTCAAGTCCAAAGTCCTATAGTTTGATTTTCGAGTCTTTTCGAGTCTTTTTGACAGAAAAATAAAATTTAAACAGATTATGTATGGCTGTAAGATCTGTATTTATTAAACAAACCTTTTTTTTAATGAAAGAACATTGCTTAGATATGTAAAGACACAAATGTAATTTTCTGAAAAAGTGCTAAACAGTCCTGCGTCTCGTCTACACAGCCTATTGCACAAGAATGAGTTCCACCAAAAAAAGAGTCCATTTTGCCTCACATCACACAGAAATTGCAGGTCTACTGCTGTCTAGTTCATTAAGTTTAGTTGTGCTATGTTATGTCTTCAGTGATCAACTTGTGATTAACTAAAACTACATGTCTAGCAGTAATGTAAAATGGTAGCACATATTCTAAATGAAGTAGGCTACTTCATACAAACAATAACATTGTTTTCTTCACATAACAATGAAGAACTTTGCTCTCTACCTTGTGTGATGCTCGTGCACCGATTTCCTCTGTGGACAAAACTGCTTGCGAGCTCTTAAATATACGCTGCTCACGCGCAAATTTTCTCGCTCTCAAATATGCACTGCTCACACACACATTTTCCTGCGCGCTCTCAGAGATTATATACAGAATTTGTGTCTTGTGTTTCCTCTTCCTTTTGTGCTTTTTGATATGATTTATATTGAGGCACTATTTATTAACAATAACCAAAATACTAAAATAGACTTACATATTAAATTTTTTATCTAATAAACCATAACATTTTGGCTGTATGTTTTATGATGAGATATTTCCAGTTTCAAACACTTAAAGACAGAGAATAGATGTTGGATGTAAAGAATGCATTTTGTTTTACAAACATTTATTAAACATTCAAAAGGTTCACCATACTAATCAAATAAAAAACATTTAAACAAAAATATAACTAACGCAAGCAGAAATGTAACTGATAAAAATAAAGAAAAACTTGATTAGGTATTATTGCCTACTGTACTATTCACTCTTTAAATAAATCTCACTATCAATCTCATTTTATCATGGCAACTAAAATAAAGTGAACACTTCTCTGCTGTCTTCCACATTATTGATGAGATTGTGGAGGACATTTTCCATGTCATCCTCTTCATTTTGAGGAAAAGCGGTTCCACAGGGCCCCTGAACACATCTATTGGCATGGACAGGGTTTTGAACAGTACTATAGTAAAGTACTTTAATTAATCTGTTGGGGTCATATTATAGTTTCTATGGTAACACAAGTGTAATATAAACAAATGACCCAGTGCTGTAGTTTTTTTTTTACAGTATTGGGTATATTATACTACAATTCACCACACTTTACTGTAGTAAAACTACACTCTGTATTTAATTTTATTAGTTCACTATTCTTAATACTACAGTATGCTGAAGCATTCAATAACAACTTGTAAATAATACTAGGCTTAAACATAGGCAGTATACCTAACTCTCAAAAACACTAGTATTTATTATAGAATTTACCTTAACCTCATAGTTTTTCGTGTATTGTTACTAAATAGTTTAGCAATATATAAACCATATCAACATTCTGGAATAATCAATTTGTCAGGAGGATCTCTGGAGAGCAAAAGCAGGAAAGGTATGAAGCGCCAGTGTGGACAAAACTCAAGCAAACGCAGAGAGACTGAATACGCGCGTGAGAGACCAGCAAATCAGATTGAAGTACCTGCCCACTGGTGAAAGTAATGTCAGAGCCAATCAGATTTTTCTTTCTTTTCATAAAGAACAGGGTTCGAATCCCACTTAGGCACTTGTAAACAATCATTTTAGAACATTTTGTCAAAAATCCCTACTGAAAAAAACAGCTTAAACCAGCCTAGGCTGGTTGGCTGGTTTTAGAGGGGTTTTGGCCATTTCCAGGCTGGTTTCCAGCCATTTCCAGCCTGGTCTTAGCTGGTCAGGCTGGGAGATGACCAGCTAAAACCAGCTATGTCCAGCTTAAACCAGGCTGGTCAAGCTGGTTTTAGCTGGATTTTGCTGGTCAGTTTCCAGCCTGACCAGCTAAGACCAGGCTGGAAATGGCTGGAAACCAGCCTGGAAATGACCAAAACTCCTCTAAAACCAGCCTGGTCGACCAGCTAAAACCAGCTTACCAGCCTAGGCTGGTTTAAGCTGGATTTTTCTGCAGGGATATTGTTATGTTTAAACATTTATTAGAGCCACAAAGTATCTAAAACTTGTTTTCATGTTTGAATAGCCAATAAATGTGCTAAATAAATTAAAATAGAAATACCCACAGTGAAACAGTTATATACATTTAAATATTAGTTTAAATACATTCATAGTGGTTTTAAATATCTTTTAATATGTTAAGTAGAGAAGTTCACATTCAACAAACTGAATAAAACAAGTCTTCGTTTTTAGTTTATTTAAAAACAATTACAAATGAAGTAATTCAACTCACAATTAAATGATCTCATTGAGTGATGGAATAATAAAGGTAAAACTTTAATTGAATGATCAGTCAAGTGTTTCCAAATGAAATATGTTAAAATAAGAGTCCTACAAAACAGGAACAAACACTCATGAAACAAAATGTGATTGTTAATTGTATTTTTTATTAGATGGTTGGTTTTAAGTACTTTAAAAATAGTAGATAAGCCTTAAATATAGAGGGGGAAATACAGAAAAACAAAAAAACAGAAATTCAACAATATATATGCATTACATTACAATCTCGGAATAAAAAATTTAATTAAAAACCATATAGAGGACTAAAATATTGCTAAGAGGCATAACATCAACAATAATAAAAATACCTTTAAGGTTTTAAATACTAAATAAAATTAATAGTATTAATCCAAAATATGAAAAATGTAGCACTTTACAATAAGGTTGTATTAATTAATTAAGTTTATGTATGTACTAATGTGAACAAACAATGTAGTGCAGTTCATTACAGTATTTATTATTTTATGCTTTAATTAATGGAAATAAAATTATTGGTTAATTTTTGTTAAGTCACAGTGCATTAACATTAATGTTAACAAGCATAACTTTAAATTGTAATAATGCAATAGTAAATGTTAAACTATAATTAATAAAGGTTTAGAAGTATAGTTCATTATTAGTTCATGTTAGTACATAGATTAACTAAAGAAACCTTATTGCAAAATGTCACCAGAAAATAACAAAAAACTTTTTTTTTTTACAGTTTTAAGAGCTTTAAAAATAAATTATATATCTAGTTATTATGGCATGTAATTAATGTTACTACTAATTAAATAGTTAGAAAAAACTGTCAGAGGATGGGCAAAACACAAAGATAAAACATAATATGCGCATTGACACAAACGACCAAGTGCAAAAACATAAATTACAGCCACGTTCATTAATAATCATATGATATAAATCAGGAGAGGGTAAATTTGGTTTAAAAAAAACTGAAGTTCATTGACTTATACACAACAGTAAAACAATGCTTTTGCACAACAGTAACACATTGCGAGTAGTAAAGTCTCTTACCTTTGACAGATGTTGTAAATCCGCTGAATAAAACAAAAGGAGCAGATCGCGGATGTGTTTATTTCTCTCTCCGAGTCAGAATGAAAATGGCATCTTCAAATTTCCCGCTGGTGCAAAAACACGGAAGTGCGCCACAAAGCGCTAGTGGTCGAAAGTATGCGTGCATGCTCTCTGTCACACCGCACACACAGGCAGAGATAGAGCGTTCTGTGTCAACATACTTTTTATCTTTGGGCTTTTTATAGAAAGTAGCAAGTCTTTACAAGTCAATAGGCGCAAGTCCAAGTGAAAGTCCGAGTCATTTATGTTCAAGTCCAAGTCGAGTTGCAAGTCTTTTTATATTTTGTCAAGTCGAGTCTGAAGTCATCAAATTCATGACTCGAGTCTGACTCGAGTCCAAGTCACATGACTCGAGTCCACACCTCTGGTTTAAGCTCTGTCGACGGGTCTCCTGCGTCTGTAGTTCAACAAGCTCTTCAACAAGCCTGTTTTTTTCTGCTTGGCAAGCCAAGCTGACATGACATGGGGGTGTGGCAGCATCGACGATTGCATTTTTTGATTCGATAATCGAAATTGAGCATGAATTTAGATCGATTTCGAAATCGTGACACCCTTAATGCTGTGTGAATGTCTTCTGGTTAAAAATAACATTGGCGATCACCTACAGCCAATGAGAGAGCAGCATCAACCGGTAAGGGTACCTGCAGGATAGCAGGAGGTTGGGGGAGAAGGTAAAAGTGCTCATTTTCATTTTATTTGGACCCAAGAAACGGAGGGAAAAACTACGAAAATTTATAAAAATGAGTGTCAGTCTGACGTGTCATCTGAGCAATACTGTACAACTGGCTCAAAATAGAAAAAAAGTTGCAAACGTTCAAAAAGCCAGGTGAGCAAAATAAGTACATGTTCGACCCCAATGAAGGCTTCTTTCTCATTATGTAGTTAATTACAAAACATATACAACTCGACCTTGTTTCTATGTCACTTCTCGCTTATGTTTAGTTGTGAGGCGTAGTTTGGACAAAGTTCTGTTTGAAAAAGTTGCTGTAAAAAAGTCTAACAGATGTTGTGAATTGCAATAAAAACTTGTATAATAATTAAAAATGTAAAGGTTTTATTGAGATGAATTGTTAGTGTGTTGACAGGAAATTTAAGGCCCATTTAAAATGACACCGGTCTGAAATGTAGTTTTTTAATTGAAGACATTTTAAAGACCCCAGCAAATACCCTAAAATTAATATAAAAACCAAGTTGTCATTATAATTTAGCTTGTTTAAAAGAGAGAACTGCTTAATTTTAGCTTACTTTTTTTCTAAAACAAGTCAAATGTTTACTTGTCTGCAAAAGGCTTCTTCATTTAAGAAGTTTTAGATATCTGGACTAGAAACCGTGTAATTGAGCATAAAATAAAGAACTTACCGAGTTTAATCTTCTTCCTCTTGTCATCAAGTTTTCTGTTTCTCTCCTCCGCTTGCTTTTTTGCCGCTCGGACTTTGTCGTATGCAGCCTGAACGAATAAAAACAAATCATCAAATGAACATGAGTTTCCCCCAGATCAGTGGTCCCCAACCCCTGAACCGCGGACCGGTAGCGGTCCATGCATCAATCAGTACCGGGCCGCACAAGAATTAATTATCTTTAAGTTGGCAGATAAAGTAGCTGCATTTAAAGCCAAACTGGATTTGTGGAGATGGTGCATGAACAGAGACATATTGGACATGTTTCAAACATTAACAGGGATTTTGTGTGAGACTGAGCTTGCGCCCTCACCAAGCCGGTGCACGATCACCAGTCTTCACTGTTAAAGGAGTTTGAGCGCTACTTCCCAACCTCAAATAACCAAACGGCCAAGGAATGAATGCGTAGACCATTTGTCAACAAACCAGCTGAATCCAGCAAGAAGAAGACCAACTGCTGGAGATCGCAAATGACCACAGCCTTAAAACAGTGTTCGAGACAACAACTCTGCCGGTGTTCTGGATTAAAGTCATGGCAGAAACACTTTCGCATGTCGAGATGTACATGATATATGTGCGTGTGCTGGCGTTCACAGGCTGTTTCACGGGCACACGCAAAGCTTGAAGGTAAACAAACAACGGCTTATCATAAGCATCTTATCGATAATTAATTACACGGTTGGCATTAAGATGAATATATAAACGTGATCTGATTAATTTCTAGCTGCTGAATGTGTCTGAAAAAATATTCAAAGGCTTTTATTCTCATAAACCGCGCGGACGTGAATGCGTCTGACTGTTCTGATTGGCTAAAGCAGACGTCTCACGTCAGCACGTTCTAGACGTGCACGCGCTCCTTCTGGCAATCTTCCTTTGCCATTACCCCCAGATGGGACCATCTCGTTGCAAAGAAACAAGCTCAGGGCTCCCATTGATTTGGCGTTACGGACAGTTTTTGATGTTCATTCATTTATTTTCTTGTCGGCTTAGTCCCTTTATTAATCTGGGGTCGCCACAGCGGAATGAACCGCCAACTTATCCAGCAAGTTTTTACGCAGCGGATGCCCTTCCAGCCGCAACCCATCTCTGGGAAAAGTTTTTGATGTTATAATATGTTATATTGTTGGAGCAATGTATTAATAAAGTTATTACTTCCTAATGTTATAATAGCATTGTAATGTTGGAGCAATGTGCTAATGAAGATCCATATGAGTACACAGTGGATTCACGTTTATTATTATTATTATTATTATTATTTCAACCCCCGGGTCTGCAGTAAAATTGTCAAGCGTTGACCAGTTCGCAGTTAGAAAAAGGTTGGGGACCACTGCTCTAGATGACTAACTGAACGAAAATAGAACAAAACATGCCTTAAAATAAGCCAAAAACAACTGAATATGCAGATACTTCCTATTATAATTTAATTCTTTAATTCAGTGGTTCTCAAACTTTTTTTATCAAGTACCACCTCAGAAAAAAATTGTCTCTCCAAGTACCACAATAATGAGTAATACAGTAGCGTAGTAAACCCAGTAAAGCAGCTACATCTCTGCAGTTCTCAAATGTGGCAGAATAGTTTCTATTATTAAGAATATTTATTATTGTCAGCCATTTTAAACTTAAACTTAAAGCCATTTTTAAATTATAAATAGTCTGTATGTTAACACTGTACTGTGCTTGTAAAAAAAGAAACAAACTAAAAACGTCAACATTTAAGTTAAAATGTGCTTTTAAAAGTTAAAAATGGTAGGTTGATGTTCTTAAAGGGTCACGAAACACCAAAACACATGTGTTGAGCTGTTGACAGTGGTATATGTGTCCCACACTGCTATAAACACTATTAGGACACCTATATTTCACTAAAAAGTGTAAATTGGTTGTTTTTGCGTTATTTCAAGCAAATTCGTACTTCTGGTTTGAAATGAATTTTTGAAGCTGCGTCACGGTCATGAGATAATAGCGTGTATTCCAGCGTGCAGACTGGACGTCTGTGCCAGAGTGTGTCTTATTACGTCTTATCTGCTGCATTAATGCATGAGTAAGGCTTGGTTCAAACCAATCAGCACGCTCTATTGTGCAACTTCATTAATATTCATTACTGTCACAGTGTTTACACGACAGAGACGCCACATTGTGTTGGCAAAACAAGCGTGAAGTGTTGCTTTTATAGTTTGCTGCAGTGAAGTTTTGTTTTCATTTTCTCTCTGTGAGAGCTCATCTGGATCACGTGTGGATTAACAGTGTACGCGACGCTCGACAACAATAACTTACGTATTGTTAAGGATTATTGTTTACCTGAGAGCTGTTCTCATCTGCAAACGCTGAAATCCGGATTCGCTTGTAGTCTCCTCTTCATAAAGACGCGGCTCTAGTTGCTGGTGATTGTCCTGTCTCTACAGATTTGGTAAGTGAGCGACCAGTGCTCTTTGTTTATTCAGTTTGTTCGTATCGAACTAAGTTAACTATTGCACCGAGTGTAAACATGTTAGCACCACAACCAAACTTTAACCTCGTAAAGAGTTTTCACCGCATTTAGTGACCGGAATAACACACGCGGCTTTCTGACGCTACCTGCCGTGTGCATCTAAGTTTCCGGGAAATGCAGAGTTTTTTTTTCTCTCATTCGTCGTGCGGTATCAAACATTGCATGAAAAATACAGGCTTACAGCAGCTCCTCGAATCAAATATCTCGTTTGTCGCGAGGGGCATGAACGAATTCCCTGAATGAAAGAGCCAAACTGCAGTTAAAGTCCACCATTTAATAATTTGGCAAATAATTCGACTACAGATGTCCATGTAGGTTACACCATCACTTTCTACTGTGTGTGTGTATTTTGACTCTGAAACTCGCGCGTGCCCAAATAGACACTCCCACACCATCCCACTTTTCTTCCTCCGACACTCCTCCCTAAACAGAGCTGGACACGCCCACTTTTCTGACTTTTTCCAAAGTAGAGGTGTGAAAACACCCTGCTGAAACGACGGGGTTTCATGGCCCTTTAAAAAGTAAAAAGAAAAGTGCTGAAATTAAATGTAAAGTATTAACATATAGTAGCCAATTCATCAACACCTGGAAATGTTGCCTGGACCTCAGAAATATAGGCTAAATGTCATATAATAAATAATATTACATGTCACATTCATATATAAATCATTTTTGATCAATTTTGAAATATATGTAGCATGTACATATGACATATTTGATATCTCTGTGTACCACTACAACACAGGTGTCAAACTCATATCCAAAAGGGCCGCAGCTCTGCACAGTTTAGTTCCAACCCTAATTAAACACACCTGATCAAACTAATTGAGTCCTTCTGGCTTGTTTAAAACCTGCAGGTAAGTGAGTTGGAACTAAACTGTGCAGGGCTTCGGCCCTCCAGGAATTGAGTTTGACACCCCTGCACTAGAAGGAAGCCCGCGTACCACACAGTTTGAGAACCACTGCTTTAATTGTCTTTAGAAGAAGCATAGATCCAGTCTTGAAGCATCAATTTGGATGTTAATAATGTATTAGTTAACATTCATTCATTTTAGTGTTCTTGCAACACGGTACAGTGGGGAAAATAAGTGTTTAACACATTGCCTAAACACATTTCTAAAGGCGCTGTTGACTTGAAATGTCTCCCTAGATGTTGATAACAACCAAGGAATGCCATGTATGCAAAGAAAACTAATCTAATTAGTTTACAAATGAAGTTCTGTGTAATAAAATGAAATGACACAGGGGGGAAGTATTGAACACATGAAGAAAGGGAGGAGTAGTTGGGCAGTGAAAGCCCAGACAGCAGCTGAAATCTCTCAGTAGTTCTTCAGCAAGCCTCTGCCGTTCCTCAGTGTAAATGAATATCAGCTGCTTCAGTCCAGCATATACATTAGCAGGAGGATGAAGATCAAACCAGGCTGGACATTTGAGCAATACAATGATCAAAAACACAGCCAAGGAGACTCTCAGATGCTTTCAGAGAAAGAAAATCAAGCTGTAGAATGGCCCAACCAATCCAATAGAAAACACAGAATAAAGCTCAGATCTGAGAGATGAGACCCACAGAAACATCAAGATTTTGACACTCTGTTGAAGTCTTTGAGAAACTCACACCTGAGCAATGCATGTGGCTTCATTCTCCATATGAGAGGCGTCTTTAAGCCGCCATCATTAATGAAGCCTTTTATATAAAGTATTAAACACGCTTCAGTAGTTCAGCTCTTTCTCCTTCTGTCATTCCATCGTATCATTACACAACTATTTGTACAATTTTTTTTGTTTTGTTTTATTTTTATGTTTGTATTGTTTGGGTTTTCACCATATTTGGTTCAGTTCCATGTCAACAGCTCCTTTTATGATATTCCCAGGAAAATATTCCCAGTGTTAATATCTTGATGTAAGTACATAGTGAAGACCACCTAATATAAAGTGGGTCTAACAAATCATGAAGCTCTTTCTGGACTAAAACAGTGGACAGTGAAGTAAAGGAGCTTTAGAAGCACTGACCTGTGTAAACGTGTGTAGTGTTTTATGATGCATTTGGAAAGATCTCTATTAAATTGGGTGTTTCTCACCTTAGCAGCAGCGTCAGTCAGAACCTCCAAAGCCTGAGAGAGCTGGTGGAAGAGCTCCGCTAAACACACACACGCACGCACGCACACAAACACAGAAAATCTCCATCAACACAGTGACACAGTTACAAAAGTGCACATCTGATGCACAAAATACACTCCTGTGTAAACACAAATAGCGCAAATATTCAAGCACAACACCCTTCTTGAGAGCTTTCTGAATACATTGTAGGACTCAAAATTATAGTTAAAAAGGTAAAAAATTTTAAAAATTAAGTCAAAACGGTCTATTTTTATTTTATGCTCATGTTTAATGAAAATGAAGAGCAAATATACAGTGCATCTGGAAAGTATTGATAGCGCTTCACTTTTCACTCATTTGTTTATGTTTCAGCCTTATTCCAAAACGGATTAAATTAATTTATTTCTTCAACATTCTACACACAATCCCCCATAATGACAATGAGAAAGAAGAGTTTTTGAAATTGTTGTAAATTTATAAAAAATAAAAAAGCTGTAAAATCACATGTACATCAGTATTCACAGGCTTTGCTCAAAACTTTGTTGATGCACCTTTGGAGCGATTACAGCCTCAAATCTTTCTGAATATGATGCCACAAGCTTGGCACACCTGTCTTTGGGAAGTTTGGCCCGTTCTTCTTTGCAGTTCCTCTCAAGCTCTATCAGGTTAGGTGGGACGCGCAGTGTGCAGCCATTTTCAGATCTCTCCAGAGATGTTGAATAGGGTTTAGCTCTGGGCTCTGGCTGGGCCACTCAAGGACATTCACCGAGTCGTTGTGAAGCCACTGCATTGATATTTTGGCGGTGTGCTTTGGGTCATTGTCCAGCTGGAAGATGAAGCGTCGCCCCAGTCTGAGGTTGAGAGCGCTCTTGTGCAGGTCTTCATTCAGGATGTCTCTGTACATTGCTGCATTCATCTTTCCCTCTATCCTGACTAGTCTTCCAGTTCCTGCTGCTGAAACACATCCCCACAGCATGATGCCAACACCACCATGCTTCACTGTAGGGATGCTGTTATCCTGCTGATGAGTGCTGCCTACTTTTCTCCAAACGCAACGTCTAGCATTCACTCCAAAGAGTTCAGTTTGAGTCTCATCAGAGCAGAGAGTTTAGTTTCTGATGCTCTGAGAGTCCTTCAGATGCCTTTTGGCAAACTCCAGGCGATGAGTGTCTTCCGTCTGGCCACTCTACCATACAGGCCTGATTGGTGGATCTATTGTAAGAGGCTAAATGATCATATGCATTTGTTTATATGACAAAACATGTCTTTTTGACTAAAGAAGGTCCATGCTGACTCCAAAAGGCATAATACTGATTAGATCAGGGCCTGGTGTGTGGACTTTTGGGCTTGTATGATGTGTATGATGATTGGCCAGTTTGAATGTCTCAGCATTTGGGCTTTAGTCACATGGTCAAGAAAGATACAAAATAGTTGGAAAACTTTGCTCTGTCTCTTTTCCTGGTCTGCACCCTTCTGCTCTGCTCCTCTCCTTTCCTCCTCTGGAGTCTATCTTCTCTGACTCTACTGCAATCAGGCTTCTGGACCTGCTCTCTTTGTCTCTCTCTCCCTCCCCCTGTGTCTCTCCTTCTACCTCTGGTAACTTTAATTGTACATTTAAGCTGGCTACAATTTATGTCATACGTTTTATCATGTCATATTTTAGCATTTTATACAGTTATTTTGTAATTAAGCTGTGACCATAGAGAATTATTGTCATTAAATCATATCATATTCAATTATTTGTGAATTACTTTTGATTTAACATTAACATTTAATTACTCCATATTGCAATACAATACAATCACATAATATCAACGCTCTCCCACATTTATAGCTAATAATACTGCCCTTATTTTTGTTTTTGGTATGAGATTGCAGAAGAATGGTTTGACTAGAAATGGACAGTTTTTTACCAACATACTGATAACTCTTTAGTCACTTGGCAGAGTTTGAACCATTGTGGTTAAAACCCATTCTTACTCTACCATACAGATGCCTGATTGGTGGATTGCTGCACAGATGGTTGTCCTTCTGTAAGGTTCTCCTCTATTCACAGAAGAACGCTGGATCTCAGATAGAGCAACCATCGGGTGACTGATCACCTCCCTGACTAAGGCCCTTCTCCCCCGATCACTCAGCTTAGATGGCCGGCCAGCTCTAGGAAGAGTCCTGGTGGTTAAACATCTTCCACTTACGGATGATGGAGGCCGCTGTGCTCATTGGAGCTTTCAGATCAGCAGAAATGTTTCTGTAACCTCCGAGCCTTGTGCCTATAGACAATCCTGTCTCAGAGGTCTACAGACAATTCCTTTGTCCTCATGCTTGGTTTGTGCTTTGACATGCACTGTCAACCCTGGGCCCTTATATAGACAGGTGTAGCCTTTTCACATTATGTACAGTCAGCTGAATTGAGCACAGGTGAACTCCAATGAAGCTGCTGAAACATCTCAAGAATGATCAGTGGACACAGAATGTACCTGAGCTCAATTTAGAGCTTCACGCCAAAGCCTGTGAATACTGATGTACATCTGATTCATAAGCTTTTTATTTTTGATGAATTTGCAAAAATGTCTAAAACTCCTCACATTTCCATTATGGGGGATTGTGTGTAAAATGTTGAGGAAATAAAGGAATTGAATGCATTTTGGAATAAGGCTGTAACATAAACAAAATTGGGAAAAGTGAAGCGCTATCAATACTTTACGGATGCACTGTAATTGCAAAATTGCTCACATTTGTGTGTGTGTGTGTGTATATACACGCGTGTGTGCATACATCAGTGTGTTAGTATTTCTCTATCCAGAAGCAGCAGGTTTATTGTTGCTGCAGTGTATGCGTGTGTATGTATATGTGTGCGAGCTAACAGCACACCACCAGTGAACAGGTTTCCTGCATTAGCTCAGGGTGTCTCGGCTCTCACGAAAGCTGTTCTGTAATGATCTCCTGCTGTGAGCGCAGGGGTCCCGCAGCAGCACACGAGGGGCCGCCGGAGCAATCAGAGCGCCCGCAGGGCCCCGGAGCCCTAATGACGGCCACTAACAGCGTCTGCGGCTCCGCTTTCAGCCCACAGGGAGGCCCGGCCAGCCGGAGGCTCGGGTTACAGCGATACCTGCGTGATTAGACAGAGCCGAGCGCCGCACGCAACCCGCTCCACATGTGAACAGACCCCCGCTTCACCCCTAGCAGACTGACATTACCCTTCACTGTTAAAAAAAGCATTTTATTTCAGCGGCCTGCCAAGAACATACCACTGCCGTTCATTCAGTCCAAGACAAGCTGATGTGCTGAAATAACAAAAGAAGAAAAGCCTGCAGTTGAAGCCAGAATTATTCGATTATTTTATTTTAAATATTTGCTAAATTTTCACAGTATTTCCTGTAATATTTTTTCTTCTGGAGAAAGTCTTATTTGTTTTATTTTGGCTAGAATAAAAGCAGTTTTTAATTGTTTTAAACCCATTTTTATGGTCACTATTATTAGCCCCCTTAAGAAATTTTTCTCCAGTTTAGAGTTATAAGGTTCTATCTGACATGTCAAAATTGAGTTATTGACATATTCTTATGAAATGACAGCTTGTTTACATTATATGATGTTTTTTAAGAGTTGTTTATATTGTAAGACTTTTTATTTAAAAAATGAAAATGGTTTATCTACAAAGTCAAACTCTAGCATGGCTCTGAAATGTTCTTTCTGTGGGCCAATCAGCATTTGTAGGCTGCATTTACACTGCACTGTTCAAGTGACTTAATTCAGATTTTTCCCTCCCATGTGGCACAGATGGGATATGGCAAATGTACATGTAAGCAGGAACAAATCACATGACTTCCGATTTACTCAGATTCAGGTCAGATTCAGATTTGGTAAGTGAGCGAACAGTGCTCTTTGTTTATTCAGCTTGTTCGTATCGAACTAAGTTAACTTTTGCACCGAGTGTAAACACGTTAGCACCACAACCAAACTTTAACCTCGTGTAGGGTTTTTACCGCATTTAGTGACCGGAATAACACACGCGGCTTTCTGACGCTACCTGCCGTGTGCATCTAAGTTTCTGGGAAATGCAGAGGTTTTTTTTCTTTCATTCGCCGTGCGGTATCAAACATTGCATGAAAAATACACGCTTAGAGCAGATCCTCAAATCAAATATCTCGTTTGTCGTGAGGGGCATGAATGAATTTCCTGAATGAAAGAGCCAAACTGCAGTTAAAGTCCACCATTTAATAATTTGGCAAATAATTCGACTACAGATGTCCATGTAGGTTAAACACCATCACTTTCTCCCGTGTGTGTGTGTGTGTTTGTGTGTATTTTGACTCTGAAACTCGCGCGTGCCCAAATAGACACTCCCACACCCTCCCACTTTTCTTCCTCCGACACTCCTCCCTAAACAGAGCTGGACACGCCCACTTTTCAGACTTTTTCCAAAGTAGAGGTGTGAAAACACCCTGCTGAAACGAGGGGGTTTCATGGCCCTTTAAATATTTCCCAAATGATGTTGAACAGATTCAGGAAATGTTCACAGTATGTCTGATAATATTTTTTTCTTCTGCAGAAAGTCTTATTTGTTTTATTTCAGCTAGAGTAAAAGCAGTTTTGAATTTTTTATTTCTATTTTAAGATAAACATTGTTAGCCCCTTTAAGCTATATATTTTGCAATAGTCTACAGAACAAACCATCATTATACAAAAACTTGCCTAATTACCCTAACCTGCCTAGTTAACCTAAATAACCTAGTAAAGCCTTTAAATGTCACTTTAAGCTGAATAAAAGTGTCTTGAAGAATATCTAGTCTAATATTATTTACTGTCATCATGGCAAAGAGCAAATAAATCAGGTATTAGAAATGAGTTATTAAAACTATTATGATTAGAAATGTGTTGACGAAATCTGCTCTCTGTTAAACAGAAATTGGGGAAAAAATAAACAGGGGGGCGAATAATTCTGACTTCAACTGTATATATATATTTCTCGGCTTTTATTTACATTTGAACAAATAATTGGAGTCAGAATTTGCTCAAGAACCAGTGGACTGAAAAAATCCTAGAGGAACAGATTAAAAATTGCACATTGCACGTTTGCTAGCAAAGTTTGGGTGAATATAGTTGATACATATTTCTCTGTCAGTGTGCGAAGGTTTTAAGATTTCTCCACTGCTCACAGCCCTGCATATTGTATGATTTCAGAGAAAGCAAAGCCCAGTTCTGCCTTAATCATGAACTGTTGAAGGCCTCCAGAGACCGCAGTGAAAAATGCCCCTCCAAACACGCCATGTTCATCCAAAGGTGCTCGCAGAGGGTTTTTTCTTCCTCCAGCATGGATTATGCAGATGTTCTGGGCAGATGGAGTGACGGGGGGTCTAAGAGGAGACACATGCTGGAGTCTGGAGCTCTGATGCTGGCATATCAAGCACTGCAGTCTACAGTCACTGTCTGCGCTCATCAGCATGCTCACTAAAACCTCAGCTTGATTATGGCTTTATTTTTACTGGTTTGACCCATGAATTTAACCACCGTATCTGATCTAAAACGGCTTTGTGTTTTGGGTTTTGTGCATGAACGCTAAGGAGAACGTGTCCTCAAAAATCCAAGCAGTCCTGGCTGCAGTCTGTAGTGCAGTGACGTCATGCATGCAGCAAGTCATGTACATGGAAATGCGCATGAGCAATGTGGCATGTGTTTAAACCGCACAAGAGGTCCATTACTTAAGGCCCCGTTTACACTAGTGCATTTTGGATAAAAAACGATCCACATCCACACTAGCGTTTCACCTAGCGTGTCTGAACATATCTCCGTCCACACTACGCCACTAAAAACGTATATCACGTGACCATTCACGCACTCTGGGCATGCGTGTTCTAGTATAAACAGGAAGCATGCGTCTCGCTCGGCATTTGGTTATTGCTAGTCAACAAAAGCCGGTTGAACAATGAACGCGATGGCAAAGAAAGCAAGAGAGGTATTTTTGTGGACAGACGACGAGGTCGAGTTACTAAACGTAACAAATGAATAACTGCACAATGGTGCCTAAAACAGACAATAGTGCAAACAACGCTCCCATTTCTGTGCCCATGTTGTTGTTCACAGTGAAGGCTGGACTGCTGTCTTCCGGTAGCGTTAAAGCCATGTGTTATAGTTTTTATGTTAATATTCCTTGCACGTGTAACATGTTTACAAAATTCACTTACCTCTAAGCTGCTACTTTGCACTTTTGCCATACTGCACCTAATTGCACTACAATAAATACCTCAACTTGGTCATATTCTGGAACAATAGGATATATGGTAATTGTTCACAGTTTATTATTGTCTATTAATTCAATTTATCTTGTACTTTATTAGTTAAATGTTTAGTTTATGTCTAGTGTGTGTCATATTTTTGTTTTTAAATTGCATATTGGAGTATGGGAGAAACGCAATTTCAGTCTGCTGTGTAATGTACTGTTGCATGGTTTGATTGACAATAAAGTTGACTTGACTTGACTTGACTATAGTCATGTGATAGGGGCTTGACGAATAAGGGAAGGATACACAATGACACAAAAGCCCCAATCAGCTAGCGAATCTCAGCAGCCCCGCCCCCGTTTCCAGATGTCTCCGTTTTCCCCCATCCACACTGAGACAGAGCAGCAGCGATTTAGAATGAAAACAGCCTCACCAGCGTTTCCAAAATGCTCCATCTTCGGCACTCGAGAACTCCGGCTTAGTGTGGACGGATGGCGTAACAGTAGCAAAACTTTTGCGTTTTAAAACTAAACCGCATTAGTGTAAACAGGAGCTTAGTCTGTAAACATACTCCCTGATTCACACACTCCAGAGCAGTAGGTGGCGATAATGTACCAAAACACTGGATGCAAACCACCATAATAAATGCGAGATGAAGATGGGCCTGTTTCAGTAAGGAGGTTCAACCAACTCAGAGTTTAAACTTGAACTCGGAGTTGATTTACAGAGAGATTAAAACTCTGAGTTTTTGGTTTCAGAACAGCAGATCTAAGTTAGGTTGATCAACTTAGAGTAGATCAACTCAGAGTAAAGTGCGCACACTGTGACTATAAAAAGCCATTATCAATGGAGCGCAGATATTACGAGTGACTATTGTAGTATCTCAAAAAAAGAGATCAGCATTTCTGTGTCCAGCTGAATTTGATCTGCTCATGCAGAGTTACAGCAAATATGAGCATATATTTAAAAAAGCAACACCACTGCATCAGTGAAACAGAGACAGTTAGCATGAAAAAACAGCTCAAGTTCAGGCGTAATTTTATATTTAAAGACTGTAAATATTTAAGTATAATAAAATAAGTAAAGTAATGTGTGACGTTTATAAAATTTTTACACACGTTCCCACTTTTACACACATTGATCAGTTCTAATAGATTTAAAGGGCCATGACACCCCCCACTTTCGGTTAAAATCTACTTCAGAATATTTTCAAAAGATGCATGATTAATGGGCGGAGCTCCGCGAGCATCGGGCAGGAGTGGGCGTGGCCAGCAGGGGAGAACGTGAGCGAACAACTGTTGTTGTCAGTTAGCTCACAAAATGGGACAAACAGTGAGGAGACGCATGAGTTTATAGTTTACAAAGTTAAAATGCAAAGAAATGAACAGTGATTTAATGCCCTGCTACATTTGTTATTTGTAATTTCATATACAGACAACCACAATTTATATCATTATAAAGATAAGTGTGTTCAGGTAAACCCTATAAATGAGGACTTCTCCCTCAATCCCCGTATCCAGCAGACTCAGTGCAGCAGGTCTCCTGACCTGTCTATTTTAACCATTAGTCCTGCTGGTAATCTGGAGGATTTAGGCAAACACAGCAGCACGGCGATGTGTCTGAATGTGAATGAACTCCTGATAAAAGACAGCGTTCGCCATTCTCTAATTCTCGTGCTGCTCTCCCGACAAAAATGCTAGCAGCACACACACAGCTTTGCTGTATGATCGGCCCTGACAAGATCGCGGGGGAAAACATGCAACAAACCCCGTGGATCATGGAAACAAACGCATATGAGCCTTCATGAACGGCTAAATACTGTGCCGTGGTTTCCGTGTCTCTCAGCTCAGGCTTGACTCTGGCAGGTCTGGCAGGTCTTATGAATAATTAAGCAGCCGGCTCTTCTCATAGGATAAGAAAAGTCCGCTATGAATAATAATGAGAAACCGACGCGTCATCATTGCACTTGCAGTTCTGCGCTACGTCGCCGATTTTGATCCCGCCCCAAAAATCATTTTAAACCCGGAAGCTGAAATTAGCTGACAAAAGCTCAAAATTATCCAGTTTTCATTGTCTTAACTGATGCTCAACACACATAAATCTGTTAATATAAAAAAAAAAAGTTCTCCGGGGTGTCCTGAACCTTTAACAGTGCACTTGTGTGTCTGCCTCTATAATTAATCAAGTGGTAGAGGTTGATATGACATTTAGAATGTAAGCAGAACTAAACAATAGTTTTTAGAAAGAATAATAATCCCATTGATGTAGTGACAGTACATGTCCCTGTCGAAGGTCAGTGAATTTAAGCTAATTATTTATTAAAAAAAGGACAAGCCATTCTTGTATGTGACTTTGTTCTGTGTGTGACTGAATTGTTGGTATTAGCTATGTTTCCATCCAAATATATTAGTTAAATGTATGTGCAAAACTGGAATATCCAGCAAATACTGGAATATACTAATTTCAATAGTCTACAGAACAAACCATCATTATACAATGACTTGCCTAATTACCCTAACCTGCCTAGTTCGCCTAATTACCCTAGTTAAGCCTTTAAATGTCACTGTAAGCTGTATAGAAGTGTCTTGAAGAATATCTAGTCTAATATTATCTGCTGTCATCATAGCAAAGATAAAATAAATCAGTTATTAGAAATAAGTTTTTAAAACTATTATGATTAGAAATGTGCTGAAACAATCTTCCCTCCCTTAAACCACAGCCATGTCACCCTGCAGCCCAAGAGCGGTTAGTCATTGAAGCTAAGCAGGGCTGAGCCTGGTCAGTACCTGGATGGGAGACCACTAGGGAACACTAGGTTGCTGTTGGAAGTGGTGTTAGTAAGGCCAGCAGGGGGCGCTCAACCTGTGGTCTATGTGAGTCCTAATGCCCCAGTAAAAGTGAAGGGGACACTACACTGTCAGTGGGCGCCGTCTTTCGGATGAGACGTTAAACCGAGCTCCTGACTCTCTGTGGTCATTAAAAATCCCATGGCACTGAAGAGTAGGGGTGTAACCCCAGTGCCCTGGCCAAAGTCCCTCTATCGGCCCTTACAATCATGGCCTCCCAATCATCCCCTTCCACCGAATTGGCTCCATCACTGTCTCTCCACTCCACCAATAGCTGGTGTGTGGTGAGCGCACTGGCGCCGTTGTCCTGTGGCTGCCGTCGCATCATCCAAGTGGAGCTGCACATTGGTGGTGGTGTGGAGAGACCCCCCTCATGATTGTGAATTGCTTTGGGTGTATGGCCATACACAATAAATGCGCTATATAAATACACATTACATTACATTACATTAAACAGAAATTGGGGAAAAAAATAAACAGGGGGGCTAATAATTCTGACTTATATATATATATACATACACACACACACACACGCACACCACAACTGACACACACAACTACAAACACACCTCTTTTTCTATCTCTCTCTCACACACACACACACACACACACATACATACACATACACATACACACATACACACACACACACACACACACATGATTTAAAAAGTTACAATAAGTATAAATGTGTTGAAAATATAAAAAATGTATATAAAAAAAATAAATGATAAATTTTATCGTTTAATTATAACAAATACTAAATTGAAGAATAAAATGACCTTAAATACAGAACCAAAATAAAAATAAACCAAAACATTTTTGTATAATATTTTAATACTAAATTTGAGTCTTTTTCATACAGCTACATGTTCCTTTATCTGCTTTCCTATTATCACATATCATTTGCTCATTTTTGCAGTTTGCCTATTACTAACTAATCTAAAGTACTCACCAGCCTTTGGATTATCTGGGTTTTTATCTGGATGGCAGGACAAGGCTCTCTGTCTGTACGCTTTCTTGATCTGTAAAAGAGCAGAAAGATAAACACCATTCAGTTTTCCAGTGGAGTTTAATGTCAAAAACATCATCCAGCCTTTTCCAGATCCCATCAAAACTATGAGAACAATTCAGTTGCATTTAATATCTCCATCACATTTCACAATCTCTGTGCAGTTGGTTCACACACACACACACACACACACACACACACACAAGATAATTTTATTCTACAAAACATTTTACATAATTCAAGACAAAGAGACACGAGCTCACGCTTCCAGGAAGGCATAAAAACCATCAGAGATGTTTTATAACAATAGACTGAAGCCACATTCACCACAAGCCTGAAATCCCACCAAACATCTGAGCTGAATGTCTGTAAATCACAGCACACACATTACAGTCAAACACATGAGGAAAACACACCAGGGGCCTCATGTACGAAGACTTGCGTCAAAATCATACTAAAACATTGCGTACGCTGTAAATGTGCGTACGCAGAAAAAAATTCAGATGTATGAAACACTGCGTACGCTGAATCCCACGCATATTCTTTTGCACATCAGAATGAACGTGAAACTGAGCGCAACATGCACGAGCACAAAACCCCTCCCTGCCTCCTCCCCCGTATGAATATGCTAATGACTATGCTAATGGAAAAACCCAGCGAAAAAGCAATGGCAAAAGCAAGCAAAAAGAGAAACTTTGAACAGAATGTGAATTGGAGGTGCTGCTTTCGGAGGTAGACCGGAGGAAAGCGGTGTTATTTGCAAATTTGTCCTCCAGAATTAACAACAAAAGAAAAAAATAGAGTGGGAGAGTTTAGCTGATGCGGTTAACACAGTTAAATCTGAACATCGCACTGAGTGAATTAAAAAAGAAATAGTGTGATTTATAGGTGTAAATGTTGCATTACTCTTATCAGTCTCAGTGGCGCAGCTCGAAAAACGCATGTCAACATGTTTTGACACGTTCGAGCATGAACTCTGTTCGAATCCAGCGTCTGATGAACTCTTTCTTCTTTTTCCCCCGCTACATATCAGATTTTGCCAACTATTTATCACAAGAAAGACAAGTAGGAATCATTAATAAGTTTGTGCATCATTTTATTTGCACATTTATTGAATGTAAATGTTTCTGATTCACGCATGCAAATTCATCTTCAGATAGTGTCTTTATAGCAATGTGCGTGCAGTAGATAGCTCAGATTACATTGGGAAAACAGGCGACCGCTGCAAATTGCGCTTTAATGTTTGGCTGGTCAACTGTATGGTATGGAAATCTTACATACCTGCTAGATGAACCCGTCTCATACAGCTGCCATTGCAAGGCTCAGACACTTTGTAGAGAGCAATTTAACACAACTGCCTCTAGGAGTCGCCAATGGAAATAAAACAGACACGCACAAAAAATGTGCGTACACCAGCTATAAAGCTGGCGTGGAGCTGCGCACATTCCCACGTTCAGTTCATCGTTAGTAAATCCAAACGTGAGCGATTCTGAGCGTGAAACCTGGCGTACGCAAAGTTTTTGTGCGTACACAGCGTTGATACATGAGGCCCCAGTGCTGTAAGGGTGTCACGATCCTCCAAATTCTGGATTTGATTACATTTTCGATTCTTAAGTCACGATTCGATTCGATTTCGATTATGAATAATTAATGAATTAATAACGAATTAATTATTTGCAGCCTACCGTTTAAACTACCTGACCTGCATGGTCTTTGTCTTACCCATAAACAAATCATACAGTAAATGAATAAAGGTAAGTTACACACATAAATACCAAAATCTATCTATTGAATTAATCAATATATTAAAGAAACGTTGGCTAGAATTCTGCATTTAAGGCTTAAATTATAGAGAGACATATGTTATATATAGCAGATGAACCGAGACGGCATTAGATCGCGAAGCAGATCAATGTTGATCATTTCCGCACTGACAGCTGGAAAGAAAGAACAAAACAACTGGCCTAACACAACGGTCATACACGGACCCACAACATATTATAAGATTAAAACATGAAAAACTGATCAGATAGTAACTTCGGCCAATTTTCCTAACAGATAAACCGAGATCAGGCTGGATAAACAGCTCTCGGTAATATTTCAGCATGCTTTCACTTTCACATTTACCTGTAAGAATGACATCTCGCCCTGCTCATCATTCTCTCTTCATATAGCCGTATATAAGGCTATTACACGATCATAATACACTGTGATATAGCCTGGGTCGTTAGTTCGTTGCATTGTTTTGTTTTCTCACTACAATCGATCCGCTTAAAGGGTCACGAAACACCAAAATACATTTTTTGAGCTGTTGACAGTGGTATATGTGTCCCACACTGCTAAAAACACTATTAGGACACCTATATTTCACTAAAAAGTGTAAATTGGTTGTTTTTGCGTTATTTCAAGCAAATTCGTGCTTCCAGTTTGAAACGAATTTTTGAAGCTGCGTCACGGTCATGACATAATAGCGTGTATTCCAGCGTGCAGACTGGACGTCTGTGCCAGAGTGTGTCTTATTACGTCTTACAGTGTGCTGCATTAATGCATGAGTAAGGCTTGGTTCAAACCAATCAGCGCGCTCTATTGTGCAACTTCATTAATATTCATTACTGTCACAGTGTTTAGACGACAGAGACGCCACGTTGTGTTGGCAAAACAAGCGTGAAGTGTTGCTTTTATAGTTTGCTGCAGTGAAGTTTCGTTTTCATTTTCTCTCTGTGAGAGCGCAGACTCACGTGTGGAGCCCTGAAGGTGTAAGCTCTGTCGACTGGTCTCCTGCGTCTGCGCAGTTTAACAAGCACTTCAACAAGCCTGTTTTTCCCGCTTGGCAAGCCAAGCTGACGTGACATTGGGGGCGTGGCAGCATCGACGATTCTATTTTTTGATTCGATAATCGAAATTGAGCATAAATTTCGATCGATTTCGATTTAAAATCAAAATCGTGACACCCTTACAGTGCTGCTAAACACACACACAAACACACACACTTCATATCACTGATCAATAACCAATCGGTGATCGAGTACACACTACTATGAACTGATTGTTAGAATCCTTAACAATACATCACAGTATATGAATATATTATTGTGATATTAATAGGGGTGTAATGGATAATGGTTGATCCGGTATTCGTACGGATCACAACCCATAGTTTGAAACACATGTGACCCACAGATTAGGCTAATACTTTTTTCTACTTGTAGGTTAATCCTAAATTTGTAGCGATCAGAGAGAGATCGCCCCTAGCATCATTCAAACAATATGTATGAAAGTATTTCATATCATTTCATATCATAATTGGCCTGATCACTCTGTCTCCACCAATCAGCTGGTGTGTGGTGTGCGGTCTGGCGCAAAATGGCTGCCGTCGAGTCATCCAGGTGGATGCTGCACACTGGTGGTGGATGAGGAGATCCCCCAATGTGTAAAGCGCTTTGAGTGGCCAGAAATGCGCTATATAAATGTGAGGAATTATCATTATTATTTAGGCTTTACTGTAAAATATAAAGATAATGATGAAGATGGAAGAAGTTGTGGTAGGTTATTCTGGGTGTGGTGCGTTTCTTAGGTTATTAAAGGTGTCAATGCATTCAGTGTAAGCTGCACGATTAATCAATAAAGGTTAGGATCTCAACAAACACGCAACATAAATTATAAATGATGGAGATTTGCATATGTTTGTTCATTCTTTCAATTCGCTGCATTCAAAATCTGTGTTTGAAAAACGCTGAAATCAAGAAAGAGATTCAGTCTTTAGTCTTTTGAGTTACTTATGAAGTAACAAACAATTAACTAACACAGAAGAACAGTTTATTGTTTAGATAAAACCACTGATGTTTATGTTAAAGGTTAAAATCATCGACGTCATTTGCATTTTACGTTACGCTAAAAAAAAATAACAGTTGTAGGCAGCAATTACATAATTTACCCAATAGGTGGCGACAACCAGCCACCAAAAACAAGCCACTGAATAATTCTTCAACAATGATCAATTAGCAATGAAACAGTTTTATGAGTGAATAACAAAAAATAAAGATGGGTTGTACCAATTATAATGTTAGATTTCTACATTTAGCGTTATCAGCAACAGTAGTAGTAACAGTGAATTTTTCACACTGCTAAATATTTTACAGTTTATTTTTATTCAGCTGATTATTTCATTATTTTATTCATAATAATATTACAGGTTCTAAGTTATGTTTGTTGAAACCAAAAGTTTTGCAGTGCTGTTTTTGAAATAAATGAAAAGCAAATTGCATTTGTCTCATCCCCCCCGACCCCCCCCCACCCCCCCCCCAATTTTTTTTTTTGGGCTGATCTGCAAAACGGTCCGATCTGTGACTAAAAAAACCATAATATTATTTGAACCATGAGATTTGGGATCCTTTACACCAATAGACTTTGTTATATAATAAAAATAATAACAATAACAATTATATATTTCCCAGAGTTGGGTTGCGGCTGGAAGGGCATCCGCTGCGTAAAAACGTGCTGGATAAGTTGGCGGTTCATTCCGCTTTGGCGACCCCAGATTAATAAAGGGACTAAGCTGAAAATGAATGAATGAATGAATAATAATATAACTTTTAATAAAAAATTATAAATCATTTCTATTGCATTTTGTATTATAAATTAATTAAACTATTTAAACATAAATATAATTGAGTAAATTATCACAATAATGCATTAATATCACATTAACTATTTAATACTAATAATTATATATTATAATTATTAAAAATAATTATATTTTTATGACATAAAATATTATTAATAAATATTGCATATTATAAATAACATATTATTAATATGTTATTTATTAACAATATATTAGTAATAATATATTATATTATTATAATTTATAATTTTACATAATTTTTATTACGTGTGATTTATTATAATAATTAAATAAAATTATTTAAAATAACAAAAGAAATAGTAAATTAATTGCAACATAGTTTGTAATTCTTTAACTAAGTTCACAAAAAGCCCAACAAAGTCCCCAGGATATCTGATATTTGGTATATATGCAAATCACCAATTAAACTTAAAAGTAAATGTTTGGAGTTTATATTTACAAAAGTATGTAAAACAATTAAACAATACGTATGTATGCAACTATTATTTCAAAATTTAGCAAAAATGTTTGTTCACATATTTATTTTACACCATTAGAATGATAAAATATGATAAAAAAATTAAATGTTCAAATATTCATTCATTCATTCGTTTTCTATTCTGCTTATTCCCTTTATTAATCTGGGGTTGCCACAGCGGAATGAACCGCCAACTTATCCAGCATATGTTTTACACAGCGGATGCCTAGCTGCAACCCGTCACTGGGAAGCCACCATACACACACATACACTATGGACAATTTAGCTTACCCAATTCACCTGTACCACATGGGCTTGGACTTTGCATCCGGAGGAAACCCACTCGAACACAGGGAGAACATGCAAACTCCACATAGAAATGCCAATGACCACCCAAGGCTCGAACCAGCGACCTTCTTGCTGTGAGGCAACAGTACACCCTACTGCGCCACCGCGTCGATATTCAAATATAATTCTATATTATGCATATGCTAAATTTCCGTATGGGCCACTTTATTTTATTTTATTATTTATTTTTTGGCACATCAGCAACTTATGCCTATTTCATGACAAGACCAATATACATAAAAACATCACACGAGAAGAACAACTACATATTACATTAAAAGACGATACACAAACAAATATATAAATAAATATACGTGTAAAGTTCACAAAAATGTCTATTCAAAGTTTTTAATTCAATATTTGATCAATAACCTGTTGATAATTTTCTAAAAACATCCCTCAAATTGTTCTCATGATAAAAATGAACTATTATATTATGTCTTAAATAATTAATCGGCATCCAAACTTCAGAACTGCTACATGTATGCATTAGAATGATACACACATTAGAGAAAGCTCACAAATCTACATTACACAGGTTTTATTTCTACCAAGTTACTACAATAGAAACCCTAAAATGACCACATTGGTAGTGTTAAAGCAGACTCCAGCCAACTAATCTCAAACATGACAGGCATTTCAGAACAAAACCATCCAGAACTGCGCCTGTGTGTGCCATAAACTCCCATGAGGCGTTGGGAATGTGAACCACACGTCTCATTGGTCCCGCTGGCCGAGTTCACGACAGTGTGTTTCTGATTATACGCTGCTGACAGCTGACAGAGACTCAAACATGCTCCAATCCACAAAACACAGGCCTGATCTGCTCCATCCAGCAGCACATTCTCGGAGACCTCTATTTATTTTGGCGCCCTTATTAGCTGCTATCCAAACCCATTTATCAATGCTATCTTTTGCAATCTAGACACATTGTGAAGCAACAAAAGCAAAGGAGTGAACTACTAAACTGTCAGGTTTTGATGCAACCTCTACAAGTAGTGACAGGCTCATAAAAACACTTTACTAATTTATTTATTAAGTCTAATAAATCTGACTGAATGATTATTAAAGTTCAGCTACAGTACAATGCAACTATGTCACTATTTAGAAAGATCTTGTTCATATGTTGGTAACAGATATGATCAACAGGCTAAAATATGTACTGTTCTTGAGTGGTGGATAGGGCTGAGGGCTGAGGTGCATTTCCTGAAATGATATAAACATAGTTCCGCGATTCAGAGTTTCCCTAATCTAACAGTCCAATAAACTAGCTGTGGCAAAAAAAAAAATCTGTAAACAAATTAGGCTAGTTTAGGGGAGTTTTAAACAGTAGACGTGGGAGAAATTGCTCTAGATTAGTGTTTAAGAGCAGATTGCATTCTAGGCTATTTTATAACAGCAGATGGGGCAAAAAGCAGATGGCGCAAACAGCAGATGGCGCTCTAGGCTAGTTTATAACAGCAGACGGCGCTCTAGGCTAGTTTATAACAGCAGACGGCGCTCTAGACTAGTTTATAACAGCAGATGGCGCTCTAGGCTAGTTTATAACAGCAGACGGCGCTCTAGGCTAGTTTATAACAGCAGACGGCGCTCTAGGCTAGTTTATAACAGCAGACGGCGCTCTAGACTAGTTTATAACAGCAGATGGCGCTCTTGGCTAGTTTATAACAGCAGATGGCACTCTTGGCTAGAACAGTTAGAGCAGATGGCGCTCTTGGCTAGTTTATAACAGCAGACGGCGCTCTATGCTAGTTTATAACAGCAGATGGCGCTCTAGACTAGTTTATAACAGCGGATGGTGCTCTAGGCTAGTTTATAACAGCAGACAGCACTCTTGGCTAGTTTATAACAGCGGATGGTGCTCTAGGCTATTTTATAACAGCAGACGGCGCTCTTGGCTAGTTTATAACAGCAGATGGCGCTCTAGGCTAGTTTATAACAGCAGATGGCGCTCTAGGCTAGTTTATAACAGCAGACGGCGCTCTAGGCTAGTTTATATCAGCAGATGGGGCTCTAAGCTAGTTTATAACAGCAGACGGCGCTCTAGGCTAGGCTATAGCACTTATTCATTGTTGCTCGTAGTTGTGTAAATTGCTTCCTTGTCCTCATTTGTAAGTCGCTTTGGATAAAAGCGTCTGCTAAATGACTAAATGTAAATGTAAATGTTTATAACAGCAGACGGCGCTCTAGGTTAGTTTATAACAGCAGATGGCGCTCTAGGCTAGTTTATAACAGCAGACGGCGCTCTAGGCTAGTTTATAACAGCAGATGGCGCTCTAGGCTAGTTTATAACAGCAGACGGCGCTCTAGGCTAGTTTATAACAGCAGATGGCGCTCTAGGCTAGTTTATAACAGCAGACGGCGCTCTAGGTTAGTTTATAACAGCAGATGGCGCTCTAGGCTAGTTTATAACAGCAGACGGCGCTCTAGGCTAGTTTATAACAGCAGATGGCGCTCTAGGCTAGTTTATAACAGCAGACGGCGCTCTAGGCTAGTGTTTATAACAGCAGATAGCGCTCTAAACCGATTTATCAATGCTATCTTTTGCAATCTAGACAAATTATGAAGCAACAAAAGTACTGGAGTGAACTAATAAACTTTCGGATTTTGAGGCAACCTCTACAAGCAGCGACAGGCTCATAAAAACACTGTCTAAGAAATCTGACTGAATGATTTTAAAAGTTCAGTGTAGTACAATGTGACCATGTCACTATTTAGAAAGATCTTGTTCATATGTGGATAACAGATTTGATCAACAGGCTAAATGTTTCTTTCCACATTCTAGTGTTTATAACAACAGACAGTGCTCTAGGCTAGTTTATTACAGCAGATGGTGCTCTAGGCTATTGTTTATATTAGCAGACGGTGCTCTAGACTAGTTTATAACAGCAGACGGTGCTCTAGACTAGTTTATAACAGCAGACGGTGCTCTAGGCTATTGTTTATATTAGCAGACGGTGCTCTAGGATAGTTTTTTTTAACAGTAGATGGCACTCTAGGCTAGTTTATAACAGCAGACGGTGCTCTAGGCTATTGTTTATATTAGCAGACGGTGCTCTAGGATAGTGTTTTTAACAGTAAATGGCGCTCTAGACTAGTTTATAACAGCAGACGGTGCTCTAGGCTATTGTTTATATTAGCAGACGGTGCTCTAGGCTAGTGTTTTTAACAGCAGATGGTGCTCTAGACTAGTTTATAACAGCTTATGGTGCTTTAGGCTAGTGTTTATAACAGCAGACGGTGCTCTAGACTAGTTTATAACAGCAGACGGTGCTCTAGACTAGTTTATAACAGCAGACGGTGCTCTAGGCTATTGTTTATATTAGCAGACGGTGCTCTAGGCTAGTGTTTTTAACAGCAGATGGCGCTCTAGACTAGTTTATAACAGCAGATGGTGCTTTAGGCTGGTGTTTATAACAGCAGACGGTGCTCTAGACTAGTGTTTATAACAGCAGATAGCGCTCTAAACCCATTTATCAATGCTATCATTTGCAATCTAGACACATTATGAAGCAGCAAAAGCACTGGAGTGAACTAATAAACTCGTGTTTTGATGGAAACCTCTACACTCTAATAAATCTGATTGAATGATTGAGTTCAGTTACTTTCAAAATCATCTAAATTAACAGAAAAATATTAGGTTAATTAAGTTATCTTGCAAAACATCACAATATAAATTGCAGAGAGTCAAATTCCGGCTTTTAGAAGGGGAATTTTACAAGAATGATGTCTTTAGAAATTATTTATCAAGAACCTTTAGAATCACAATCTAAAACCAAAACAGTGTAATATTTATAAGTTAGTTAGTTAGTTAGTTAGTTAGTTAGTTAGTTAGTTAGTTAGTTAGTTAGTTAGTTAGCTTTATTTATTCTCATATGAAGATTTCATTTGCAGCAAACACCCACAGAGACATTTCACAATTTACATTAGGAATTTACATAAATAGATCATTTTTAAAAGCAAGACACCACTAACCTAAACAAATGTTTAGTCTATTGACCATTAACTACCACTAGGAGAGGATGAATTTAAAAAATCTAATAGCTTGAGGGATAAATGATCATTTCAAACTATTTATTACACATCTGGGAGCACAATATCGTCACCCTGATAATAATAATTTGAAGGTAATAACAATAATTATTATAATACCCTTTGTTTATTAGCGCCTTTCACAGCACTCAAGGACAACTAGGCCCGTCACTATATCTATTTTTGTTGTATGATATATTGCACCAAAATATATTGCAATCAAGGATATTATTGTCATTTTAAGACCATTATATGCCACTCATTATATAATTCCAGAATGACAATATAATATCATCACAATGCACACTCTTGCACAGAACACATCATATTTTATTTTTAGGAATATTTCATTTTAATTATAGTCATTTCAATATTTAGGCAGTGAATGTGAAAATGCATATCCTTGATTAATTTATAATACATTTTAACAAAAGAAAGTGCAAGATTCTGCTACCAGATCTATTTTCAGCTGTCAGACACCCACATGAAAATATACTAAAGTAATTTATGGTAAATACTACAGTGTTTTTAAATAAGGAGATGTTGAACAATCAGCTAAAATGTTGCTACACTCTCAGAAATAAAGGTACATGAGCTGTCACAAGGGTGGTACCTTTTCAAAAGGTACAAATTCGTACCTAAAAGGTCCATATTAATACCTCAAGGGTACATATTATTACCCAAGTGTTCCTCTTAAAACTTTTAGGTACTAATATATATTTTTGAGGTACCAATATGAGCCCTTTAAATATAAAAAGGTACCACCTAGGCATGGGACGATAACCGTTTTTAAGGTATATTATGGTTTGGAAAAGTCAAGGTTTTAAAACTATCAACATTTTCTGCAATACCTTTTCTAAGGTATGTGTACGATTTTTTTTATCTACTTTTTCTACATTTTAGGACAACAGTATCTCCTGCAGAAACAATATCCAAAGAAGACATTATAAATGGTCACCTTTTTTCATTTATTGGAAATAAATGAATACAGCAAAAGTCAATAATTAATTTGAATTATGTAGCCTGACATGTTGACTGCTCCAAAATATTTTAAATGTTTCTTAAAATAAAATGCATTGTGTTTAAAAGGGAAAAAATGTTTTAGTTTTTCTCCCCAGGCGTATATGTTTGAGCAGTGATCACAATACCGCAAAACCGTGATACTTATATCCAAGGTTATCATCGTCAGAATCTTACACCGGCCCAAGCCTAACACCACCCCAGTGACAGCTCGCGTACCTTTATTCCTAAGAATGTAGTATTGGTTTTATGTATGGGTGATATCAAAAAATACTGAGGTCATGTCCATGTGTTGTGTGAGAAGTCTATATATTGATTACAGTGCAAGGTAAAGAGTAACAGAGGCTGCAATACCTGCTACTGTACCAGA